>NW_026000294.1:5362560-5411830 GCF_001458135.2 Marmota marmota marmota | reverse complement strand
TAGTCTGAGAAATGCAAATCCAAACCACCCTAAGATACCATCTCACTCCAGTAAGTTTGGCAGCCATTATGAAGTCAAACAACAACAAGTGCTGGAGAGGATGTGGGGAAAAGGGTACACTTGTACATTGCTGGTGGGACTGCAAATTGGTGCAGCCAATTTGGAAAGCAGTATGGAGATTTCTTGGAAAACTGGGAATGGAGCCACCATTTGACCCAGCTATTCCCCTTCTTGGTCTATTCCCTAAAGACCTAAAAAGAGCATGCTGCAGGGACACTGCTACATTGATGTTCATAGCAGCACAATTCACAATAGCTAGACTGTGGAACCAACCTAGATGCCCTTCAATAGA
Organism: Marmota marmota marmota; assembly: GCF_001458135.2. Lineage (NCBI taxonomy): Eukaryota > Metazoa > Chordata > Mammalia > Rodentia > Sciuridae > Marmota > Marmota marmota. The sequence goes on along the minus strand of NW_026000294.1, from coordinate 5,411,478 downwards.
TGAATGGATAAAAAAAATGTGGCATCTATACACAATGGAGTTTTACGCAGGACTGAAAAATGACAAAATCATAGAATTTGCAGGGAAATGGATGGCATTAGAGCAGATTATGCTAAGCAAAGATAGCCAATCCTTAAAAAACCAATGCCAAATGTCTTCTTTTATATAAAGAGAGCAACTAACAACAGAACATGGAGGAAGAGCATGAGGAAAAGATTAACATTAAACAAAGACGAGTAGGGGGAGAGAAAAGGCGAGAGAAGGGAAAGCATATGGAAATGGTAGGAGACCCTCAATGTTACACAAAATTACATATAAGAGGTTGTGAGGGGAAAGGGGAGGAAACAAGGGAGAGAATTGAACAACAGCAGATGAGGTAGAGAGGGAAGATGGGAGGGGAGGGGAGGGGGGTAGTAGGGGATAGGAAAGGTAGCAGAATACAACAGTCACTAATATGCCATTATGTAAAAGTGTGAGTGTGTAACCGATGTGATTCTGCAATTTGTATTTGGGGTAAAAATGGGAGTTCATAACCCAATTGAGTCAAATGTATGAAAGATGATATATCATGAGCTTTGTAATGTTTTGAACAACCAATAAAAAAACAACAACAACAACAACAAAAACCAATTAATCAAAGTCACAGAGAAACCTAAGTCAGCACAGGCATTAGAAATTAGTTCTCTCTGGCTCTAAAGTCCATTTTTACATTACAGTGTGGGATAGAAAATAAAATCTGCACTTGTACAGCTCAGAGCCTTGTTGGAATGATAATTGTTCTCTAGTTGTTTCATGTAAAAATCTTAAGACATAAATTGTCTCTGCCCCAAGGGAAGTGACACCCATATTTGCCAACTAGGAGAGAGAAGTGTAGTGATTCTGCACTCTGACTATGGAATCAAAGAGTGTTGGATGTTTCATCCATCCTTCTATACAACCATCAGTTATATGATAAGTGCTGACCATGCATTAGGAACAACACAGATATATGAACAAATATATGAAATCACAATCTCTGAGGAACTTACAGTCTGGTGGGGGAGAAAAGCAATAAATAAACCAACAAATTCAGACACTTGTATGAAATGATAGTGACTATGAACAAAAATAAAGCAGGACCAGGCAGAAGAGAGTGTTAAGAGTATGTTATATGCATGCTATTTGGTATAAGATGGTCAGGGAAAACCTCAAAACAACATGAGAGACTTGAATGATATGAAGGATTCATCCATGAAACTAAATATGAGAGAACAGAGTTCTTGGCAGAGGAAATAGCACATGTAATGACCATGAAGTGGAAACAAACTTGATCCATCTGAGGAACACCAAAAAAAGCCACTGTGACTAGGGCAGGTGAAAGACGGGGGAGGCATACTAGATGAGATTTCTGTTATAAGCAAGAGTTAATTTTCTTCTGGAAAATGAGGATAAGAGTAATATTTATAGGACTTGAGTAAGAAATAAATGAGATAATGTACGTCAAGACCTTGATATAAGTCTGGCACATGGTAAGTGCTCAAAAACTGATATATGCCATCATTGTTATTATTATCAGGCTGATCATGCCAAGTTTTGCCACACAAGTGGCAGAGTTTGAATTAGAGGCATGAGTCAGAGCAGGAGACTCTTGGTGGAGCAGGCAGAGACAAGAGCATTAGCAGAGAAGAGTCAGCCTGAAATAAGAAGCAAGATTCACTGGCAGAGATAGACCAGGGTGGTATTGCAGAGTGACTGATATTAATATGGGGAGAAAGAATGGAACATTGACAACAGGGCAGAAAACCACTAAATCATCCTTGTCACATGAGGAAGGGCATTGGTCTCAAAATTAGCAGGCTTTGTCTTCTCATCTGTAAAATAGGAGTAGTAACTGCTTCAGAAAGTTGATAATATTAATGAAAGCACCTAGTGCAGAACTGGCTCAGAAGAAAGAAAACATTTTTGTTCTCTTCTTGCTTACTCTCATTCTCATGATGAAAAAAAAGCTAGCTGGATATTGTTAAGAACTAGGGTGCATAAAGAAGCATCTTGTGATAGATAACTCTGTTATGCATGCCATATCTGACCCACAGATGCACATCACAGTTTCTAGATGGCATTCATGATGAATGTTTCAGACTTACTCTTTGCTCATTCTCATTTATTTGAGAATCTCATGACTCTCTACTCTGACTCCAATCCACTGAACTGACCCCACCAGAATTCAGAATTCTTACATAGTTTCTCTTCCTGCATTTTGGCCCCTGACTTGCCTAACATTTTGATTTTGCATACATCTCTGTTCCCTTGTGTTATCCTATTGTTCAGGGAGAGGAAACCTACCCTGACCCTTCCTTCCATAATAGGTCAAGGAAGGGACTGGGATGCAGGCATCTGTCCACACAGGGTCCCCACTATCAGCACAGAACCTCCATTCCCTGAATATTTGCTGCCTTTGGATCCATCCAACAAGGAGTGACTCTACACTGAGCCCCCACTCTCTATGCCTACTCCTCACACATAAATTTAATTTATTTTAAAAATTCTTCTTTGGTATTTGTTTCAAACCAAAATTTTTCTGCATTATAGGCAGTGTTCAGCCGAAATATGAAGAAATTTATAGGACAAGCTATCACCCATGTTAAAAGAGTAGAGCTGAGACATGTCATTTTAAACTACTCTCTGGAAATAAGTGAGGCATAAATAATAAATAATTAGAAAGTATTTTGTATTAGGTGATTTAGTTTGTGTCTAACCTCTGATCAAACCTCCTTTTTGCCCTCCAGGTCAGAGTTAATCTGATCTTGGCTTAACATGAAACCCGTGGAAAAAGAAATTAACCAGCTGGGTCACTGGTGCTTGGGAATATATTATGACAAGAACCAGAATAATTGAGAAGAATGCATCAGCCACATCATTTTGGGAGGACTTCCATTTGTGGTTTGAAAGTTTTATGAAAACAGTAACCAGTGGACTCTGGGCTCCGACAAACAGACTCTCAGTACATCATACAAAACTGAGGAAACTATCTAGCATTTTGAGGCTGAATAAGAAAAAGAATTTCTGTAAACTCATTTTTCTTATTTTCCTGTTCTCCACTTAGGCTGTTTATGTATAAGGTTGATGTGTGTAACTTTAGCTTGGATGGTCAAAAGTGTTTATAAGTAACGTTCACTTCGATATGGAATTCATGTCAATATGAAGCAAATGGTTGGCTATGTGTCATTTTGTGAAGAGAGACAGGACTGGAAATTCAGAAAATGATGGAATGAATGGGATTCTTAAACAAGAGGGGAAATGTAAATATAAGTGATTTTAAATTCCATTAAGAACTGACTGGAATTCAAAATACACTAGAAATCAGTCAACAGTTTCGAGTTACATATAACATAATCTGCCTAGTAATTTCAAAAAGTAACAATTCATGGTATAGCTAATACTTGGGAAAATATAAAACGCTGTCTCCTTTCCCTTGCACTATTTCTGATCCTTCCTCCAAATTTAGACCCTTTGAGTAGAAGAGTAATTTTTCCAGGTTTCAGAAGTGACTGTGTTTCAAACATCTCACTTTATTACAAAGCAATATTGCCAGCACCCATTTTCTGGAAGGCAATTTTGTAATACGTAATGAAAATCTTAGCAATGATCAGGGTCTTTGAACTAATAATCCCCATTTTGAAAACATATAGTAAGAAAACTTAAGAAAGATAAAGACAACAGGAGGAAACTTTTGGGGGTGATGGGTATGTTTATGGCATTGATCGTGGTGAGGGTTTCATGGATATATACTCATCTGCAAGCTCATAAAGTTGTATACATTAAAAGTGTACAGCTTTTTGGATGTCAATCAGACTTCAATAAAGTGATAGTAAACATTTACAAGCATGACTTTATGCATAAAATTGTTAATTACAATGGTGAAATTTATCACAGTAACATAATATACATGATCTCATTGTCTAATAATTGGACATAAATAATAATTATTTAAATAAACCATGGCATGATGAGATATACAGTCAGCTAAATGTTCACATGAAGTTTAAAACCAAAATTAGACCATTTTTCTGATGTAAGGTTAAATAAAAATTACTCCATTATAGTATGAAGTCAATAACATAAACACATTTATGTGTGAAAAACAGATCACAAGGAAACAGACATAATTGTTAATGGTGATTATTATTAATAGGATTATGAATGATTTTTATTTTCTTCTTTGCTTTTTGTATATTTCAAGTATTCTATAGTGCATATATACATATGCATATATATGTGTGTGCATATATATACTGATGTTTTATATATTGATATTTAGGAAAAATTTGTATGAGTTTTCATGTAAGTAATGAGCCATTAAAATTTTCTTTTTAAAATTGGGTATGTGTGGTAAGCCATTCTTATAGACCGTGGCCGCCATTAGAAGATGGCGCCGGCTTCCACTGTGGCCTGTGATAAACAACTCCTTTTATGGAGAGTTGGCGCGCAATCCCTTACCACCCTATGAGAGAGATCCACGTGGCGGCTTAGGATTGGGATGCGGGGGGCTTTATTAAGCTGTGCTTGGGCGTGGCGGGCGTGGGTGCTAGAAGATGATACATGACTCAAGGCCTGAATAAACTGTTGAAAGAAGAATCCTGTGTCATGTTTCCCTGGCTGGCGAGGGGTCGCGACAGTTGGTGGCCCGCACGGGGAACATATTCCTCGAACCCAGGATCCAGAACTTTCAGCAGTCAGGGTGGTGCACCAGTAAGTTCCCAGGTAAGTGGGAATCCGCAAGTAAGTAGCGGGACGCTCCTCTGTAGAAAAGGAGAGAGCGGGGATTTTTGTACTTTCACTTTCATTATATCTTTGGAGACATTATGGACGCTACCTCTTCAAGCCCAATTTTGTTGGCCCTAGATGGGTTGCTACGTTCAAAAGGACTTAAGGTAAAGCAGAGCACTTTGCAGATGTTTTTGAGAGAAGCTGATATAGCAGCTCCTTGGTTTGCCTTTTCAGGGAGTCTTACGATTCCTAGCTGGGACAAATTAGGGAAAGATCTAGATTTCGCTCGTGAGCAAGGCACCTTAGAGGGTGGTGTTATACCACTTTGGAAGTTAGTTAGAGGATGTATAGCAGATAGTAAATGCCAAGAAGCTGTGAGTGAGGGTCAAGCTGTTCTTGAGCAACTACATGAGGAAAAATCTGAAGGATCACATAGTGAAGTGGCAGAGAGTATTAAGAGTAAGAGTAGTGAGAAGGCAAAAGAGCCTGAAAATAAAAATAGGAGAAGGCTCTACCCAGACTTGACCGAATTAAAAACGCCTGAGAACACAAGCGACTCAGAGAGTTCTGAGGACCTTGATATATTGCTACAACAACTACGTAAGATAAAAATGAAAAAGAAGAAAAAGGAGACACAGGGCACGCAGGCCTACTGTAAGAAGGGGAAGGGATCTAATATTGGTCAACAAAACCCTGAGGAGGAGGAGGTAGAATATCTAGAAGAAGATATGGTGCCGGTTGCCCCACCCCCGTATGTGGGGGGGAGCCAAGGTTCCGGGAGATCTTTTCATGCGCAAGTTTGGAGGACAGTTAATACAGATATGGGACTTGCATACCCTGTATTTCAGGACAATAACAGGGGAAGATATCATGAGCCTTTAGACTTTAAGATAATTAAAACCTTGGCAGAATCTGTCCGCACTTATGGCATAGATGCCGCTTTCACCCTTACTCAGGTGGAGGGACTTACTAGATTTTGCATGACTCCTTCAGATTGGGCTAGTCTAGTCCGCGCTTGTGTTTCCCCAGGGAAATACTTGGATTGGAGAGCATTTATGCTAGAGGGTGCAGTAGAGCAAGCTGCCCAAAATCATGCAGCGGGACGCCCTGCCTGGGATAAGGATATGCTTTTGGGACAAGGCAGGTTTGCTAATCAACAAACAGGATACCCCCCTGAGGTATATGAACAGATTAATAACATTTGTATCCGTGCATGGAAATCACTCCCAAATAGAGGAGAAGTGTCTGGCAATTTGACAAAAATTATACAAGGCCCCACAGAACCTTTCTCAGACTTTGTTGCCAGGATGGTGGACGCCGCAGGAAAAATCTTTGGTGACCCTGATAGAGCAATGCCCTTGATTAAACAACTTGTCTTTGAACAATGTACTAAAGAATGTAAAGCAGCTATTACTCCTTATAAAAACAAAGGCATAGAGGCCTGGATGAAAGTCTGTAGAGAAATAGGTGGGCCGTTAACTAATGCAGGCCTTGCTGCTGCTGTCCTTCAATTATCACATAAATCCAGCCCTGTTGCCGGAAAGTGTTTTGGGTGCGGTCAAGGAGGACATTTTAAACGAGAATGTCCTAACAAGAAGGGAACATCCAAAATTGAGCCCACCTCTGTTAGCCGTCAACCGGGCTTATGCCCCAGATGTAAAAAGGGAAAGCATTGGGCTAATGAGTGTAGGTCCGTCAGAGATATACATGGTCAACCTTTAAAAGATAGAAACATGTCAAAAAACGGCCGGGGGGGCCCCCGACCCCAGGGCCCGCAAATATATGGGGCAATGGAAAATGGGACAATGGAAACCGAGTCATGGCCGTCCCTGCGCCATCCCAAGAATCGCGGAGAGCCACTGCAGGTGCCGCGGGACTGGACCTCTGCTCCGCCGCCAGACTCGTATTAACACCTAAAATGGGAGTCCAACTGGTGGAGACTGAATTTAAAGGACCTTTACCACCTGGCACTGTGGGCTTGTTAATTGGGCGTGCTTCCTCTATCCTACGAGGCCTTCATGTTTTCCCTGGGATTATTAATCCGGACACGGTGGGAACAGTGAAGGTTATGGTGGAGGCTCCAAAAGGCATTGTGTCCATTTCCCCAGGAGACCGGATTGCCCAATTGCTAATTCTACCCAGTTTACATACCCGCTTTCCTGCTGATTCCTTTTTAAGGACAAGTGCTGAAATTGGAACTACCGGAGGGAATTGCGTTTACCTGTCCTTAGATATGGATGACCGTCCCACTTTAAAGTTAACTATAGAGGGCAAATCAATTTTAGGTTTGCTAGATACTGGGGCGGATCGTAGCATAATTGCATTAAAGGACTGGTCAAAGGGGTGGCCGGTGCAGCTCTCAAATCAATCACTAAGAGGTTTGGGATACGCTCAAGCTCCACAAGTCAGCTGCAGGCATTTATCATGGAAAGATTCTGAAGGACGTTCTGGCACTTTTCAACCATATGTGCTCGATCTCCCAATCTCTCTATGGGGACGTGATCTTATGAAGGACATGGGGTTTCAACTTAGTAATGAATATTCAACAGTTGCCCAAAAGATAATGCAGGACATGGGATATAGACCAGGTCTTGGATTAGGAAAAAATTTGCAGGGACGTAGACATCACTTAGAACCTCAACAAAAACTTAATAGACATGGGCTGGGTTTTTCTTAGGGGCCGCTGAGGATCAGGTGCCCATTACCTGGAAAACAGGGGAGCCGGTGTGGGTTCCTCAGTGGCCGCTCCCCTCTGAAAAATTGACTGCAGCTTATGCTTTAGTACAAGAACAATTAAAGTTGGGACATATAAAGCCCTCCACTTCTCCATGGAATACACCCATATTTATTATTAAAAAGAAGTCTGGAAAATGGCGGTTGTTACATGATCTACGGGCCATTAATGCTCAAATGCAGCTCATGGGACCCATTCAGAGAGGTTTGCCTTTGCTTTCAACAATTCCAAAAAATTGGCCAGTGATATGTATAGACATTAAAGATTGTTTCTTTTCCATTCCATTGCATCCTCAGGACTCCGAACGTTTTGCTTTTACTCTGCCTTCATGTAATCATGAGGAACCTGATCAAAGGTTTGAATGGGTGGTTTTGCCTCAAGGCATGGCCAATAGTCCTACAATGTGTCAAATGTTTGTAGGAGCGACCATTGTTCCACTCAGACAAAAGTATCCATTGTTAAAGTGTATACATTATATGGATGATATATTGCTGGCAGCCAAAACCAAATATATGTTGGAAGCAGCTTACACTGATTTGGTACATTTATTACAATCAAAGGGCTTGCTTATTTCACCTGATAAAGTACAAACAGGAGGTTCTATTGATTATCTTGGTGCTAGTATCTCTTGTAAAACTATTACACCCCAAAAGGTGACTCTCAGGACTGATAATTTACGTACCTTAAATGATTTCCAAAAATTATTGGGTGACATAAATTGGATTAGGGGTTATTTACATATTCCCAATGCTGAATTAAAACCCTTGTATGAAATTCTTAAAGGTGATTCAGACCTTTCTTCCCCTCGGCATCTTACTGAGGAAGCAAGGTCAGCGCTGCTGAAAGTGGAGGAGGCTATACAACATGCTAGCCTTTGCAGGCTTCAAGAGGATAAGCCTCTTCAATTATGTGTGCTCGCCACTGTACGGCAACCCACTGGAGTTTTATGGCAAGATGGTCCTTTATTGTGGATACATCCACGTATATCCCCTGGAAAATCCCTTGAGTATTATCCTGATGCAGTTGCTTCCTTAGCTATGTTAGGGATACAACAAAGTATACAATTTTTTGGTTTTCCTCCGACGTCTGTGATTGTCCCTTATACGTGTCAACAAATTCAAGTTTTGTGTGCTAACCTGGATAATTGGGCTATATTGCGATGCTCTTTTCCAGGAGAGATAGATAATCACTATCCTTCACATCCTCTTATAACATTTGTTAAGGAACATCCTATCATTTTTCCTAAAATCACTTCTTCTACGCCTATCCCAGGAGCTGCAAATATCTTTACAGATGGATCCAAAACTGGTATTGGAGCCTATGTGGTAAATGATCAACCTCCTATCCAACATCAGTTTGCTCCTGGCAATCCACAATGGGTGGAGTTACAAATTGTCATAAAAGTATTTGAACAATGTCCATTTCCTTTTAACTTAATCTCAGATTCTATTTATGTAGTTCAAGCTTTAAAGGTGTTGGAAGCAGTGGGTCCCATACACACATCAGGAGTAATGTCTTCCCTTTTTCTCCATCTTCAAACACTGATTTGGAATCGCTCCGCCTGTTTTTACCCTTTGCATATTCGAGCTCACACAGGTTTACCGGGTGCTCTTTCTGCTGGCAATGCCCAAGCTGACCTTGCTACTCGTCCTTCTTGGATGTTCCTCGTTTCCTCCTTAGACCAAGCTAGAAACTTTCACAGTAAATTTCATGTTAATGCACGAGCACTTCAAAAGCGCTTTACTATCTCCCGTGCTGATGCTCGCCAGATTGTCTTGGATTGCCCTAATTGCGTCATTTTGCATCATCCTCCTTCTGTGGGCGTAAATCCTCGTGGTTTGCGGTCTTTAACAATATGGCAAATGGATGTCACTCATATCCCTGACTTTGGCAAGCTTAAGTATGTCCATGTGTCTGTGGATACTTGTTCTGGCATTATCCATGCTTCTGCTTTGTCTGGTGAAAAGGCTGGAAATGTTATCACGCATTGCTTGGAAGCCTGGGCAGCATGGGGCTTACCACAGACCATTAAAACGGACAATGGTCCAGCGTATACTGGACGACAATTTTCTTCCTTTTGCAGCCAGATGGGTATCCAGCTTGTCCATGGTTTACCTTACAATCCACAAGGTCAGGGTATTGTAGAGCGTGCTCATAAGACTCTAAAAGAGATGTTAATAAAACAAAAAGGGGGAATTGGCTTAGGCCACACCCCGAAAGAGCGCCTCTCCCTGGCTCTATTTACTATTAATTTCTTGAATTTGGACATCCAAGGGCGCTCTGCTGCGACTAGGCACTGTTCGCCCTCTGCCCCGAACTTTGGGCACGTTAAGTGGAAAGATGTACTTTCTGGACAATGGTATGGGCCTGATCCCGTGCTGGCATGGGCACGAGGTTCCGTCTGTGTTTTCCCACAGGACCGGACGGAGCCGGTGTGGGTTCCAGAACGCCTGACAAGAAGAGTCCCGACATCAATCAACCAACAACAGGAGGCGCTACAACAATCTCATGATGAGGACCATCCTTCTACTGAGTGTCCTGGTTCTAATGCTGATATCGATGGTACAGGGGACATCAATGCAGTGGTGGGCGGTAGCTCGAACGTGGCCAATGCCGATGCCGGTTCATAGCAATTCTAGTGTTCTCCCCACTCTTTTTTCTACTTCATGTGAGATGTCTGCTCCTTGTGTTTCCCCTAGAGGGGACCAAGATCGGTCCTTCAATCTCTCCAGCATCAATCTCACAGGAGTTTTTTGCTTCAGTTTTTCCAAGGGTGATTGCATCCATTTAAAACTTAAGAACTTGACTAACTGGGAGGACCCATTGCAGTACAGTCGGATCTCGCAGGGAGTTTTGGGTGCAGTGCTCCTACAAATTAGCTCAGGGAAAAACCAGGGCTCAGGAAGCTTGACAAATACTTCTGAGCTTAATATTACCACTCTGGCCATTACTTCCCAGGTGTTAATTCCGTTGTCTCCTTCTAATCAGACCTCTAATGCCACTCATTTTAAGGCTTCTCCTTATTGCACTCCTGAGTGTGGCTTCCCCCCAACATTCACGCCTTGCCAAGATCATTCTTGGGAGAAACATCAGGTCGCTAAAGGTTTCTCCCTTTCCCCCTCTCTTAAAAGATACTTGTATAATTCTTCCAACAATAATTCCTCTATAGGAGCAGGTTGGTCTTGGTTTCAATGGTTGATTTCCAATGAAAAGGGAGCCACAGCTGATATTTCCGCTTTGGCTCAATTACGAGGAGTCCAAAGTTGGCTGTTTAATGTTTCTGGCAGTACCCAAGACTCGGAGCGAGGTAGGAGGCTTAAAATTTCTGCAAATAATTCACAATTATCTAATGCTACATTACCCTCCGCAGCAGTCTGTCTCCAATCTCCGTTCCTGTTTATTTTGGCTAATGATACATCACAGGGGATGCTTAATTGTTCTAATATTACCTGCTATTTGTCTGAGTGTTGGAATGGCTCCTGGACTACGGCAGTGGTTATGAAAGTTCCGACCTTTGTCCCGATTCCGGTTACTGCAGATCCAGAGTCTTTTCCTATTGTTGAACTGATTAGAGCCCGTAGAGATTTTGGAATTACGGCAGCTATAGTGACAGCTGTGGCGGTATCTGCTGCTGCAGCAGTTACAGCTGGAGTAGCCATGGCCAGCCAGGTACAAACTGCTGCCACTATTAATCAGGTTATTCAACAAACATCCACCATACTTGAATCTCAAAGTAGAATTAATCAACACATTTTATCTGGGATTCTGGCTGCTAATCAAAGGATAGATCTGCTTCAAGCTCAAGTTGAGGAGTTGTTTGATCTAGTACATTTGGGTTGTGTCGATCAACGTGCGCATTTATGTATAACCTCTGTCAGATTTAATGATTCCAGAAATGCCTCCCGCATCATCGGGGAGTATCTATCCGGAACCTGGTCCATGGAAGCAGAAAACTTGATCCAGTCTCAACTAACTCAGATTGCTGTTTTGAATAGTACCCGTGTCGAACCAGTGACTTTGGGTCAATTCACCAGTTGGCTATCCTCTGCCTTTTCCTTCTTTAAGGAATGGGTGGGAGTGGGCATTTTTGGGGCAATGTGTTGCTTCGGTGTTATACTTTGTTTGTGGCTTCTCTGTCGCCTTAAAACTCGCCATGCACAAGAAAAGGCTATGATTGTACAGGCTCTTGCGGCCTTAGAAAATGGCATTTCTCCACAAATCTGGCTTGCACATCTTAAACAGTGATTTCTGGGCAGGGCCATTGCACCCCAAGTTAGTTTCACATTGCACTGGGATTGGCCTGTCCTCTTCCTTATTCTCTCCCAGTGCTGAATAGCCCTTGCACTCTGCAGGTCTTGTTACCATTGCACGCAGATGGGTTTCAGGACTGGTCTTTCTTCTCGGCTACAGACTCTTTACCTTCCTCTGGGGCTTAGGGATTGTGTTGCCAACTTAAATTTTGTCATTATTACCAGGCTACCTGTGTTATCCTACTTCTCGCCGTCGTCACGATGCAGGATGCGAGGCAAGGCACTGCACTTGAGTGATCCCTCAACGGACCTCAAGGAAAGCATGTCCTATTGCATGCGGGTTTGACGTCCACGCCCCGCCCTACGAATAAAGGCGTCGGCTGATATGGGATCAGGTCTGGGGAAGGCGCCTCCTTAGGACTGAACCATACATTGCAGCCACTTCTGCACAGTGGGATAGGACCTCTACTTTTGCCTGCATTGTTATATAAAATAGAAGGGGGAACTGTGGTAAGCCATTCTTATAGACCGTGGCCGCCATTAGAAGATGGCGCCGGCTTCCACTGTGGCCTGTGATAAACAACTCCTTTTATGGAGAGTTGGCGCGCAATCCCTTACCACCCTATGAGAGAGATCCACGTGGTGGCTTAGGATTGGGATGCGGGGGGATTTATTAAGCTGTGCTTGGGCGTGGCGGGCGCGGGCGCTAGAAGATGATACATGACTCAAGGCCTGAATAAACTGTTGAAAGAAGAATCCTGTGTCGTGTTTCCCTGGCTGGCGAGGGGTCTCGACAGGTATGGAAAAATTTGAAATGGAAAATAGGTGTTCATAGGAAAGAAGATTCTAAAATGGAACTGGTTAATAGCTATAATCTTTCCCAATGAATGGAGACCTCAGCCTGCACATATAAGGAGGCACATATAAGGACCTGAAAACACTGGCACAAGTTGTATATGTACCACTTCTGCTTTTCCCTTGTGAAGAAGGAAGGAAAAAAAAAGACTTGTTCCTTGTGAAGTTTGAAGAAGACACAATTTAATTCATTGGTCATCTATTCTAGCTATTATGAATATGCATTAGAGGATCCATGTATCATTCAAATGAAACTCAGGTGTTTGTCCTGAGATTAAACGGCTCATGACTCATATAAGCAGTATGAGAGACTGATTTTTCTTACATGTCAAGCACCAGAGCTTAAGATTTATACTATAAAGAGTCCTGATTCTGTTTTACCCTCAGAGTGAATGAACTAGAAAACTGCTGTATCCTGACCAAGTATTATAACTGGCCAAAGAGTCATTGTGCCCGTGTTATGATCATGATGACCATCTTCCCCGATCCTTTTTTTTTTTTTTAATTTAGCTGTCAATGGACCTTTATTTTATTTATTTATATGGAGTGCTGATAATCAAACCCAGTGTCTCATTCATGCATGGTAGGGCAAGTGCTCTACCACTGAGCCACAACCCCAGCATCCCCCCATCCTTTTTTATAGCTAGAGCATGACTAGATAAAACAGCCTAGTCAAGTTATGGGTAAAATTTTAGCACAATCTGTTAACCATGCACCCTATGACCTTCTGGTTTTGAGCTCCATGGTCATTGCCAAAACTCAAGGTGCAATATTATCTCTGCCTATGTAAATATTTGTAGATTTCTGACCCTAAAAGAACTTTATTCATCAGACTCTAATCATTTAAGAATATATTATGCCACCTGTCCTAAAATGGAAACAGTAATAAAACAAAGATCAATAATGTTCAGATGAACATCCTTTGATGGTTGGATCAATGAACAGAATACCTCATTCCCTTAAGATCTGGGTGGGCAAGTAGGTAAAGATGTTCACTTTTAAATCACATAATTGGAATGGGATGAGAAAGGAAGGTTTTCTTTTTCTGTAAACAGAAAAATACACTAATAAATAAAAAAATATAGAATTAGAAAATAACCACCACAATCACCATTGTACTAACTGCATAATCAATAGATGCTAAAATCACTGGGTGGCAGGCTATTGAAAAAGTTAGTTATACAACCTTAAATTACATATTATTTATTAATTATATATGGGGTGGGAGAAGAAGAAGGACATGGTGAATACAACCATAAGGTACAATTCTGTGAATTCTAAGAGGACCTCTAATGCCTCTTGCCTTTGTTTAATGCCTTCTCCTTATGTGAGGGAAGAGTCTATGAATAATATGAGACAGAATTATGTTACTGCCAAATGATATGGTAATTTCACCTGTAGGCATATATCTAAAAGAAATAAAAATCAGTATGTGAAATAGATATCTGCACTCCCATGTTCACAGAAACACTATTCACAATAGCCAATAAAGGGAATCAACTTACATGCCCATAAATAGATAAAATAATACAAATTATGGTGCATGTATACACAATGAAATATGTTCAGCCTTTAAAAGAGAGAGAAAATCCTGTTGTTTAAAACAATATGGAGGGCTGGGGTTGTGGCTCAGTGGTAGAGCGCTTGTCTCGAATGTGTGGGGCACTGGATTCAATCCTCAGCACCACATAAATAAATAAAATAAAGGTATTGTGCCCATCTACAACTAAAAAAAGTCCTCAAAACAATATGGATAAATTTGGAGGATGTTATATTAAGTGAAATTAGCTCAACACACAAAGACAAATGATAACATGGTATCACTTATATGCAAAATCTAAAAGAGTCAAATTCATAGAAGCAGAAAGTAGGATGGTGTTTCTCAGGGGTCATGGGTGGATAGTGGGAAGATGTTTCTCAAAGGTTTCAGCATTTCTATTAGGAAAAGTAAGTTCAAGAAAGCTATTGTACAACTTGGCTATTAAAACTAATAACAATGTATTGTAAACTTGAAAGTTGCTTAACAGTAGATGTTAAGTGTTCTCACTACAAATAATTGATGAGTATTTGAATTAATGCATATGGTAATAAGCAGAATCTAGCCATTCAACAATGTGTACACAATTCAAAGCATCATGTTGTACAACGTAACTATATACATTTTAAATTACTGTTTTAAAAATAAGAAATATTAAACATTGCTACTAATATAATCTCATGAATATATTATGTTTTTATCAATATAAGTAATATCTCAAATCAGTTGATTCTTAGTTATTCAAAAGGGACATTATCCTCAGTGGGCTTACCATAATTAAGAGAGCTCTATCAAAGTAGGAAATATGAATAAGATGTGGGTCAGTTATGTTTGAGTTTGAAAAACAAAACATAACAGACCCTTAGTTCTAATGAACTGCAGGTGAGAGCTTGTCACATTCAGGAGAGTCATGAGGGCACAGTGCTTGCAGATAGACAGGCATCTGGCAGAAACCCAGGTATGACAGTGAAAGAAGAATTACAGGAGGAAAACAACCATAGCTGCAAACAGAACATCCATCCTGCAGGGAATGAGCCTAAATTTGATTTCTTACTCTTCTATACACATGCTGTATGACCTTAGGTACATGAAGCAACCCGTCTCAGCCTGTGTTCTCATCTTTAAATTGACACAATAATGCCTGTTCTAATTAATTCACAGGATAATGTGACCAGTCTAGATTGGAATGAAATGCTAACAAAATACTATACAATATTTTAAAAAGTAGCAAGTGTTCTTCTTTGTTTTTGGAGGAAGAAACAAACCCCTTTCATGTGAATGGCTTAAGGAAAGGAAGCTTTTTGTACACATAATAAGAATAGGACATCTGCTTTGCTGAACATTGAGGACTCATTGCTTAGGGCTATGTTACAGAAATATTATAGCCTTTGACATTCCAACTCCAACTACCCCTGTCCATAAATCCAGAATAGCTTGTATCACTTCCTCTGAACCATCAAGTCCTTGTCTTTAACCTCAAAGAATTGTGCCCAGCCCTACCAACACAAAATGGAACAGTAGAATACAAAGTATATTCCTTTCCATTTCTATCATTTCCTCAGTTCCTGATTCTTGGTTTCTATATGCCAGATCTAAAACTAGACTAGCCTTCTTCAGTTTTATATAACTCTTGGACCCTGATATTCCTACAATCTTGTGGCTTTGGTCACATCTTCACTTGTTACTTCTAATTTTATTCACTTTTATTTATATGAGGAACATACTAATTAATTTTTGTGTTATGTTTTGGATAATGCAAGTCCCCCAAAAAGCTTATGTTAATGCAGAAATATTCAGGGTAAAATTATTATATTGTGAAAGCTGTTACCTAATCATTCCATCCAGGTTTAAATGGACTGACTGGGTTGGAAGTGCAGGCAGGTGAGGTAAGGTTGAAGGAGGTAGGTCACTGGGGTATGCCTTGGAAGGGTTGTTCTTCCACGTGGTCCTTTCTCCCCTACCTTTCTGACCAGTCACAGAGACGAAAAAGCTGACTAAAACACCTTCATTTAAAAAATTCAAACATTTAAAATATACTCCTCTTTAACCACCAACTCAATGCCAGTCCCCTCTCCAGAAAATAATACTATAACACTTAAGAAATGTAAATATTTGGCAAGAGTCCTTCCAGACCTCTCTCTGTGCATTTACATGCATGCATACACACATACCCACTCTCCTTGTTTCTCATGGAAAATTTGTAATTGTGTAAATATTTATATAAATGGCAGCATTCTCAACATATTGCTTTTCAACTTTTCTATTATCCTCCTTACTATGTCTTACTACAGGCACTATACATTACTTTTATATTTTCCATAGGTCCCAGAATATGAATGTACCAAAGTTTGTTTAGCCTTTTTATCATCTATGAACATTTAGATTGTTTTTACTTTTTCATTATTTCAAACGTGTTATAGTGAAAGAACATCGACATCTCATTGTGTACATCTTTTAGTTATGCTCTAGGGAAGATATTAAGAACTGAATCTAATCTGTCACAGAGAATATTACTTAAAATACTAATAGACAATGCTGAACTGTTTCCCCAAATATGGCTATAGCAATTTTTATACTCACCATAGTGTATCAGAGTATGTGTTCCCAGACTCTTCCTTTACATAATATTGTCAAACTTTAAAATTTTTTTCAGCTATGAATAAAGATTGGTATCTTATTTTAGCCTTTATTACTCTTAATATTAGTGAGGTTGGATATATTTTCAAATGTTTATTAGGCTTCTTTATTTCCCCTTCTCTGAATTATCTATTCATTTCATTTGTATTGTTACTATCTGTTTGTAAATTTGCTGATTTGTTGATAAAGAGTTAAACATTGGTATAACAATGTTTCTAATTTCCAGCAACATTGAACCATATATATATGATGGTGGTTCCATAATATAGTATCACCTAGTGATGCAGTAGCCATTTCAGTTTGTGAAAGTGAACTCTATGATGTTCTCATGACAACAAAATCACTTAACAATGTATGTATATGTAGCAGATCATCTCCCTGTGGTTAAATGATGCATGACTGTCTCTCTGTGTGTAATATATATAATACACATACATGTATGCATATTATGAGCATTAATATTTAATATTTTATGTTTGCTGAAGATACTTTTCCTAGTCTGTTATTTGTCACTTGTATTTTATATTCATTTATGGTGCATTATTATTTTTGTTTGCAGTATTGGAGATCAAATCCAGAATTTGCTAAAAAATTCTGAACCACATCTCCAGTCCTTTATAAAAACACTTTGAGACAGGGTCTTGCCTAGTTACCCAAGTTGGCCTAGAACTTGTAACCCTCCTGATTACTGGTGTGCACCACCACGCACAGCTGCTTATGGTGTCATTGAACACACATGACTTTAATGATCATTTATATAATCAAGAGTTGGGAATGTGTATATACACAATGGAGTTTTATCCAGCCACAAAGAAAACTGAAATTATGTCATTTGCCGGAAAATGGATGGAACCAAGAACATTATATTAAGTGAAATAAACCACATTCAGAAGGTCCAGGGTCATATGTTTTCTCTTATAGGTGTAAGCTAGAGAGGAAAAAGAAAAGTGGGGGGATCTTATGAAAATTGAAGGGAGATCAGTAAAATTGACAAAAGGGACGGGAGGGGGTGGAGGAGGGAAGGGAAGGGGAGCAATATTAACCAAATTATATTGTTATATTGTGTGCATGTATAAATGTGTAACAACAGATTCCACCATTGTGTACAACTATAATGCACCAATAAATATATGTGGAAAAAACTAAAAAAAAAAGAGTTGGGTGTCGGGCGGGGGTTGTGACTCAGTGGTAGAGAGCTTGCCTAGCATGTGTGAGGCACTGAGTTAGATTCTTGGCACCACATATAAACAAACAAATAAATAAAGGTCCATCGATAACTAATAAAAATATTTTTAAAAAGAGTTGGATGTGGTCAAATTGGTGGCTTATCCCAGACCAGTAATGGGGCTGAATCCCATTCTTTCCTCAGCTGCCCCTGCGGGGTTCTGCACCTGCTCCCTGAAGAGGTGGAACAAGGGTACACTCCTCTCTTTTCCTTGGGTGGGTAAGTCTGGTTTGTTAGAACCTTTGGGTCCTAGTCACCACAGCTGATGGCTGTAAGGGATTGAGAGAGGATATCAGAAAGAAATTCAAGTACTTAATGAAGTCACAAGACATCAGCCAAGGTCCACTTTAGTTATGGGAATCCAACAAAGAAACAGACAAATCAGAGAATTATGAGAAGAGAAAAAATAATGAACACATCCCTAAAAGAATATCAGTGTTCCTTAGAACTTATAATAAAAGGGTATCAAGAAAAAATATTTAGATGCTAGGGTTATGTTTCAGTGGTAGAGTGCTTGCCTAGCACACAAGATGCGCTGGGTTTGATCCCCAGCAACACATTAAAAAAACAACAACAACAAAAAAGAAAACTAAACAAAAAAGAAAAGGTATTATTATTTTTTTTTAAAAAAAGAACAAATGTTTAGATTTTTCATGGCTAGCAATAAAGATGATCTCGGTATAGTAATGAAACTAAAGGAGCAGCAATCCAAGAAGTTATAAACATATGTTGACCAGATAACTGAAATGACAGCAGTCATAAGGAAAGTTATTGAAATTGATGAAAATGATTCTCAAGTTATTCGAAGAATCTCTTTCCAGTCTTTGTTTTCTTGTAGAAATATTTGTTCCTTTTCCATGTAATCCATTATCCCAACTTCGAAATATAAGTTTTTCCCATGGTTTTCGGAATGGAAGATCCTCAGACTGCATTTAATCCTTACTGTTTGGTGTCAGTCTTAACAAATAGCTTATATAATACAAGACTTCAGTTTTCGAGATTGCCTACTTTCCCACTAATTTAAAATTTTTGTCAAAGAAATTCTACAAAGAGGAACAGTAGAAATATTTTAAGTGCATGACCACAAATAAAGGAAACAATTTAAGTATAGTTAACTTATCATAACAGATACTTAGTTCACAATTGTTAATAATTTGCTAAAGTGTATGTTGTATCATTTCAGAAATGAAAGAGAAGGAATATTACTTTCTAATAAAGATCTTATAATAGACATATTTAGTAGGTTCAAGTACTCCTCTGAAAGAACAAATTTTTGTTCTCAGCCAATAATTAAAACTTTTTTCTCTTTTTCCAGTTGTTATTTAAGGATATCATATACTTTATTTAGCTAATAGAGCTGAAAAGTTTGATATAGTAAGATAGGTATGATAACTCTTTTTTGGGGGGGGGGGAGGGAGGTATCAGGGATTGAACTCAGGGGCACTCAACCTCTGAGCCACATCCCTAGTGCTATTTTGTATTTTATTAGAGATAGGGTCTTGCTGAGTTTCTTAGTGCCTCACTAAATTTCTGAGGCTGGCTTTGAACTGATGATCCTCCTGCCTCCACCTCCTGAGCCACTGGGATTACGTTTTCAAGTAAATTAAAAATTCCTCTGGCTTATATAACTCTGTTTTTAAGCAATTACTCTCGAGGTGTGAAAAAAGTAGACTCAAATTTCAAAAAAAAAATTCTGTATCTATTTTTAAGCTC
The DNA here is from genome assembly GCF_001458135.2 of Marmota marmota marmota. NCBI lineage: Eukaryota > Metazoa > Chordata > Mammalia > Rodentia > Sciuridae > Marmota > Marmota marmota. The sequence continues at coordinate 5,391,781 of NW_026000294.1, read as the reverse complement.
CATCTGGTCTTCATAACCTGAAAGATTTTTCTTATTACCTTTAATTTGGACAAGGGCTTGGAAATATAGAAATTTATAAGTACTAGGTTTTTTAATATTAAATAAATAATACATAAATTTTCCAAAAGCCACCAGATAGAGAAATTAACTTTACAACCTATTGAAACCTATTTTTTCTTATTTTGTAGTGATTATAGACTAACAGGAGAAGAGTTTCAGATATGATTAAATGTATTATACTCATTTACATTAAATAAACATTATATATAGCATACATAGAAATTCGTACTCTCTCTCTCTCTTTTTTTTTTTTTTGGTACCAGGATTGAACTCAGGGGCACTTGACCACTAAGCTACATCCTCAGCCCTATTTTTTTTTTTTTTTGTATTTTATTTAGAGACAGGGTCTCACTGAGTTGTTTAGTGTCTCAATTTTGCTGAGGCTGACTTTGAACTCATGATCCACCTGCCTCAGCCTCCCAAGCCACTGCGATTACAGATATGTGTGACTGTGTCTGGCTTCGTGGAGTAATTTTTATGTATAATTCCATATATTGGTAAGAGTAAAAACTACTTTTCACTTCAGAAATTTTCTTCCTTAAGTTAGAGGGTGAATGAAGCTGATTAGAAAAGGGCTATTGGCCCAAAACATTAAATAGATTTCATCAGAGGCCTTAATTGATATTTTATAAGTAAATGGTATATTTTTACTTTTTAATTTTTCTATGGTTTTATGAAATTAGACCTTCCTTCAATGGCACATTCATTCAAATATTTATGTACAACCACAAGAATGGGATCCTAATTAGAATAAGTTATACAGCATGTATGTATAATATGTCAAAATAGACTTTACTGTCATGTATATCTAAAAAGAAAAAGAAAAAAAAATAGAAAATAAGCTACATAATTGAGATTAAGTCTGAGGCAATTCATTCAGTATTTCTAATTATAAAACAGTACTTGATAAATATTTTTGTAAACAAAAAATTGAGTAAATTCATTCTTGGTCTTCTTGTTTGGATAAAATTTTAAGGTTTTAGGTATTGTAAAACATTATTTTTTTTAATGGCAGCCCCCTCTCCAATTTTTAAGAACTTTAAGTTTATGTCTGAGAGTACATATTGCATAGGAGACTATTTTATCAATAAAGATAAGTGATTAAAGTTGGAAAAATATTTATATAATCAAATTTCTCAATCTTTTCACCTATTACTTTTTGTGTTTGTTCCTTATGAAATTCTTCTCTACTCCAAACTTATAAATATGTTATAATATATACTCTATCAGTATTTTATAATTTTTAATTTTTACATTTGTGGTGCATATGTAGTTTATTTTTGTGAATGATATGAGGGGGAGAGGGAGAGATTGAACTCTTTTTTCCTAATATAGATGATCAATTGTCTCAACAAAATTTAATGAAGTGGAAAATATACACTAAGTCATATAATTAATAAAATCAAATATTATTATTATTATTATTATTATTATTATAAAATCCTGTTTTATACAGGCTATCTTTTCTTCATTGATTTGAACTTCCATCTTATTCTAATTGTCTAGAAACACATGGATCTATATCTTGACTTTGTATTCTGTTTCCTAACACTTTAAAAAATCTCCTTTGTGTTTGTACCCATGTCTATCTAGTATGTTGTTACAAATTCTGTTTATCTCTATCTTCTCCTTTTATTTCTTGAACATTCCTGTCAGAGCCTTGTGTATTTTAAACTTTTTAAAATTTGTTCTTTTTAGTTATACATGACAGTTGAATATATTTTTTTATATTTTCAGTTGTAGATGGACACAATATCTTTATTTTGTTTATTTAGTTTTATGTGGGGCTGGGGACTGAACCCAAGGCTTTACATGTGTTAGGCAAGTGCTCTACCACTGAGCTACAACCCCAGCCCGAGCCTTGTGTATTTTGTTAGTCTGTTAAAAATGCAACTCTCTTAGACTTTTTGTGCTGCTATAGTGGAATATCACAGATAGGGAAATTAGTAATGAGTAGAAATTTATGTTTCACAGTTCTGGATCTAGAAAGTCCAAGATTAAGGCACTGTTATCTGATGAGGGCCTTTGTGCTGTGTCATTCCATAGCATAAGGATGAAAAGAGAACAGAAGAGGGTTGGAGGCTAGGTAACAGGAATAAAGGACCCAAACTAATCCTAAAGAACTTACTCCTATGATAACACCATTAGTCCAATTATGAGGGCAGAGCTCTCTTGGCCTAATCACCACTTAAAAAGCTCATTTTTAAATACTGTTACAATGGCAATTAAATTTTATATGATTTTGGGAGGTGACAAACACTTGAGCAATAATAATAACGTTTGATTTTAATAATTGTATGACTTAATGTATGCTTTTAAATTCATTAATTTCTGCCAAATATAATAATTCTTCTTTTTTTCTTTTATCCTCATTCAGTTTTTAAAATTTCCTGTTACATAGGGTTAATAGTCCCTGTTCCCAAACCTAAATTCAATAAAACTCTCTCTCAAAAGCAGGAAAAATCAAATAAATGCTGTAACATTTCAAAACTATTGACAGGCTTTTAGTAGTTGAGTGATATACTCAATTCTTGGAAAGCCATACATTATCTACCAAAATATCTAACTCATAAATTAACAGAAGGTTGTTGAGGAGACACCAAGACAAAAATTATTCTTGAAAGAACATGATGTTCAGGGTTCATTTTCCATTGCAGCTAGATTTGAGTTAGAAGAATCTGTAGGCCCCAATATCTCCTGTACTGTAGGTTCTGTGGTGGAAAATTATGGGGTTAAGAGAAAAGGAAAAAGTTCAAGGAGCTGCAGATCATGAAGAAGATTACAGATGTGTTATAAAGTCAATATGTCCCCTCTGTGAGACTCTTCTCTATCTGATAAATAAATTATTTTTTTCTATTCTCAAGTAGAGGTAAGGTATAAGCTCCCAGAGGGAAATAATAACTTGTCTGCTAAATAAGTGTCTTATCAATTATTTATAGTATATTGGCTGGCACACAATAAGTTTTCAATGATTAATTACTTAATGAATGAATAAATGAAATACTTGTTGAGATTGATACAACAGTATGAAAAAAAAAAAAAACAGTATGGTGACGAGGGAAAACAATTAGACTTTATATCCCTTATAAAACCTAGTAGTGTGCCTGACACATCATAGGATCCTAACAAATTTGTTGATTGAGTGAATTAGTGAATTAATTATAAAAGATTCAGGACAATAATTCACATTTCCTGGTTCCAATATTTTAATGATAACAACATTGGGAAATTCAAATTCGATAGTTCTCCCCCCAACCCTGCTCCGTACAAACACACAATGCATACACAGTGTAATACTATTCCTTATGGTCATTTTAGATATAATGTAGTTCATTTAATTTGGACACTAACACTCTCCATAAACACAATTACATTTGGAATATAATAGAATTGTCCATAAAAATAAATAAGTACACAATGAAAGGAAAATGTGGCCTTCTTAGACCTTGGACTTTTCAACTGGTATGTGGAGTGTTTGGAAGCTGGAATGCTTTAACGGGGGTAGATTTAGGAGAAACAGGACAATGTAGTATTTGACCTTGTAGGACATAAGGATAGGTAGTGTAATGGTTAATTTTAGCTTTCTACTTGACTGCATTAAGAACACCTAGAAAATTGGTAAAGCAGTATGTTGAGGTATATCTATGAGTTTTTTTTTTTTTTCAGGTGAGATTAGCATATAAGTGGAGTGTGTTGGGAAGATGAACCCTCAATCTGCAGGCATCATCAAATCAATAAGGGGCCCAGGGATAACAAAACAGAGGAAGGAAAAATATGTTTAGATGTCTCCTGAAGTGGGAAACACTTATTCTTCTGAATATTGAAATCAGAACATAAGGCTTGTCAGCCTTTAAATTCCAGGAATTACACCAGAATCTCCATGAGTTCTCATGCCTTTGACTATGGACTAACAGTTAAATCACTGACTTCCCTAGTTCTGAGGCCTTCAGACATAGACTGAGCCACGATACTGGTATTTTAGGGTCTCCAGCTTGTGCGGGACTTCTCAACTTCCATAACGGTGGATGTCATGTCCCTTAATAAATCTCTTCTCCTATACCTATATCTGTTGTTTTGATTCTCTTTGGACAACCTTGACTAATACAAATGGTGAATATCACTCTAGAAAAATTGGTATTTAACTCCAGAAGGAGGACGGTTTCACAGAGTTTAGGGAAATCTTAGGTGCTTTAGGGAAACTAAAAGCACTGGAAGTGGCACCTGTCTCTGGTGAGACAGCAGGAGACAAGAGGCTAATGAGAGAAAGGATGAGAAAAGGGGAAGATACTTTAGAATTCCTCTCTGATGGGATGTGGCTCAAGCGGTAACGCGCTTGCCTGGTATGTGCGGAGCGCTGGGTTCGATCCTCAGCACCACATAAAAATAAAATAAAGATGTTGTGTCCACTGAAAACAAAAAAAAAATATTAAAAAATTCTCTCTATTTAAAAAAATTCCTCTCTGAGAATTACTATATATTATACAGTTTACCTCATTTAATTTAAATATTGATATATTTAAACTTCATAATCATTTCCTCTGTGGAAATTTTTGTGTCTTGAAAAATAGTTATTTTTCCTTGTCAGTACACTTACTATAGGCTAAGCACAGTGTGTGGCACTCACCATCTGCTAAGGGTGACAAACATACCAGCAAATAATTACATTATAGTATATTTGATATAAATATAGAAATTTGTACAAAACACAGAAATAGTAGAGCAAGGTAATAAAATGTCTAAGGGATTTTGAAAAGGTTTTTTTTTTCTTTTTTGTTTATTTATTTATTTTTGTACTGAAGATTGAATCCAGGGGTGCTTTTAAAACTGAGCTAAATGCCCAGCTCTTTGTATGTTTTATTTTGAGACAGGATCTCACTGAGTTGCTTAGTGCCTCGCTAAATTGTTGAGGCTGGCTTTGAACTCGCCATCCTCCTGTCTCAGTCTTCTGAGTCACTGGGATTACAGGCTTGCGGCACTGTGTCCAGCTTGAAAAGGTTTCAAAAAGGAGGTGATGGCCTGAAAAGGGAAGAAAAAGGAATTTATTAGGCAAACTAGGTGAGAACACGGCATTATAAGAAGAAGGAAAAAGTAGGTTGAAGGCAAATAAACAAAATAGCCTGGTGTTTTCACAGAATTGCAAAAGGCAAGGGCAGGCATGATGCTGAGAAAAGGTCCAAGAGTTAAAGATCAAGAATATTGCTACATTTTTTATTGCTATCCCTTTTGAACCTCATGTTTAGATTTAACTGTCATTATTATAGTATTAAGAGGTGGCTTTTGTGAGGTAATTAGATTATAGGAGATCACGAGGTTGGGGGACCCATGATTGCGTTACTGGCTTTATAAGAAGAGGAAGAAAGACCCGAGGAAGAAAGCTTGCTCTGGATTGCCATGTGATGCTTTCAGAATGTATGGAGTCCCCAACAAATATATGTCCCTTACCAGATGTGATCCCACAACATTGGACATCCTCAACTGTGAGTTGAATAAACCTTTATTCTCTATAAACTACCCAGTTTGGGGTATTCAGTTATAGCCCAGGAAATGGGATAAAATAGGTATTGTCTTGCATATGCTGCAGAATCATTCAAAGATATAATGTAAGGGAGTTACATGGACAGGTCTGGGTTTTAGACAGACTATTCTGGCACCAGTATGAAGAATAGATCAGGAAAGGCAGATCCATAGAATCTGCAGAGAATGCTGTTACAATTGTTCAGGCAACAGCAATGAGGGCCTGAACCTATGTAGTTGCAATCAAGTCTCAGAGAAAATGATAAATTTAAGGAAGCTCATTAGAAAGTAAAATCAGGATTCCATATCTCCCTCTGAAATCTTCCATTTTTTCCTCTGGTTTTCAAACCTACAATTTTTTTTGTTAAATACTTATTTTTTAGTTATAGTTACACACAATACCTTTATTTTATTTATGTATGCTGCTGAGGATCAAACCCAGGGTCCCGCACGTGCTAGGCAAGCACTCTACCACTGAGCCCCAACCCAGCCCGTACACCTACAATTTTTAATAAACTATCTATACTTGGTAGATGTACTTCCCTACATTTCATGTCCTTTTCACTTTCCTAATATGACTTTGCCTCCGAAGCATATCTAATTTCAGTTATTGAAAACTATCCAATGATTTCCATGTCAATAAAGCCACTGGACTTGTTTTTAGTCATTTTAGTTGAACAGTCTTTCTTCTTAGAATACTCCCTTCTCTTGGCTTCTGTGATATTAGACATTCCTAGATTTCTCCTATCTCTCTTCCTGCTTTTCCTCAATCTCCTTTGCCAGTTCACATCCCTCTACCGGATGTTTAAATTTGAATAATCCTCAAGTCTCAGGCCTTGGATTCCATCTCTTCTAAATCTATATTCTTTCTTTGGATAAGCTCCTGGTTTCCACAAGCAAACTTAACTAAAATTAATGTCCCATTCATTTAAATAAGCACAATTTTTATGTAGTAACAAGAAAGCAAAAAAAATATTTCAATTAAATTGCAATATTTCAAATTGCATTAATCATTTCATTGCACTTCACACTTGTTCCTCTTTATAGTGTTCCAATTCAAAATAGCACTACCACCATTCACTTAATGGTTCAAGCTAGAATCCAGTAACCTGGCACAACCTTTATTGTCCACCTCACATACTTCCTACTCTTTGTATCTAATCAGTCTGTGTCCTTCTGCTTTACCTCTTAAATAACCCCTGAATATGCCCAATTCTCTATTAGGAACCTAATAGGGGCCATAATCTCTTTCCTGATTCACTTCAAAACTATCCAAACTGGTCTAATTATTCCTCTGATTAGATGTACAGTAGGTTGAATGATCTTTTCAATACCCAAATTTGACCAACTCATGTCCCTGATGAAAACCCTTCAGGGGGCTGGGATTGTGGCTCAGTGGTAGACCACTCGCTTAGCACATCAGAGGCCCTGGGTTCAATCCTCAGTTCCACATAAAAACAAATAAACAAAATAAAGGTATTGTGTACAACTAAAAAATAAACATTTTTTTAAAAAAAACTCCTTCAGTAGTTCCCCATTATTTTAAAGCAAAAGTCCAAATTATTGTTATGGTCTACAAATTCCTGCCCACCTCTCTAGCCTTGCCTCATGACACTGTGTTCTGTAATCTGCAAATGGCAACCACACACTGGTCTTCTTTTCCTTCCTCAAATGTGGCTGCCTCCCCACTGCTTCAGGATACTCTGCACATACTGTCTCCTCTGCCAGGGCTCTTCTATTTCTCATTATTTGGTTATTTCCCATTAAATCCTCAGCCCTTAACTTAAACATTACCTCCTGAGAGAAGCCTTCCATGATTCCAAAGAAGGTCAAAGTCTCTGCTATTAGTTATCATAGCACACTACTTTTACCATTTTTAGAATTTTAAATTGTAATTAATTAGCCCAAGAAATTGCATATTAAAACAACAATGAGATCCTACTACAAACTTGGTAGAACGGAAAAAAGCCCCAAACAGTGACAATAGAAAATGCTGATGAGGATGTGGAACAAAAAGAACCTTCACTCCTCATTTGATGTGAAAAGGCATACCCCACACAGAAATGACATATCTGGGGAATATAGTTTGGAAGTCTCTTAAAAAACTAAACATTGTCTTATCACATAATCCAGCAATCATGTTATTAGATATTTACCCAAACGAATAAAAACCTTATGCCCACACAAAACTTTATGTGAATAAATGATTATATTTATTCACAATCACCAAAAATTGGTGGTAATCCAGATATCCTTCAATAGATGAATGTAGAAACAAGCTGATACACCCATATAAAGAAATGTTATTCACAGATGAAAGCAATGAGTTACCAAGCCACAAAAGACAATAAAACAATCTTAATTGCATATTGCTAAGTAAAATAACTCAGTTTGAAAATGCTACATATTGTATGATTCCATATATGTAACATACTGGGAAAGAGAGAACCTATACTGACTGAAAAAAGATCAGTAGTTGCCAGGGGTAGAGGGACAAATAAGCGTAACACAGGATTTTTAAGGCAACAAAACTATTCTGTATTATAATGTAATGGTAGATATGTGACATTATACATTTGGCAAATCCCATAGAACACTATAATGAAAACACATGAACCCTAATGCTTATTTAAGTTAAAATAATTTATCAGAGCTGGGGTTGTGGCTCAGCAGTAGAGTGCTTGCCTAGCATGTTCGAGGCCCTGAGTTCGATCCTTAGCACCACATAAAAATATATAAATAAAATAAAGATAATGTATCCAATGACAACTAATAAATTATATATCAATTCTTATATATCAGTTATAACAAGTATACCTCAATAATGAAAGATGTTAATGATAAGAGACCTTAAAGGTATTGGGCAGGACAAGGTATATATATTGGAAGTCACTGTATCTTCTACTTAATATTTTTATAACATAAAGCTGGTCTAAAAAAAGTCTATTAATTAAAATACTATTTACAACTGAAAATGTAACTAATTTAGCATTTAATATTGGCTTGGTGCTGGGATAAATGTTTCATGAAGGCAAGAACTGAGCTAGGGAGTGAGCTCAGTCCTGTATCTCATCACCTAGTATAATACTGAGAATAAAATAAGTTCTCAGTTAGCATTTGGTAAATAAATAGATAAATCAATGAATGATGGGATATAGGAGTTAAGGGAGAAGAAGGAATCAAGAATTAGAGTCAAGGGAGAGGGGAGGGGGAAGCACTGGGGAATGAAAATATGCCAAATTATGTTATGTCCATGTATGAATATACCAGAATGAATGTTGGTGTTCTCTCTCTCTCTCTCTCTCACGTGNAAAAGACAACAGATATCAGTAGAGTACAGTAAGCAGATGGGGGATGGAGGAGGAGATGGAAAGGGAAGGTACTAGGAAATGAGCTTGGTCAAATTTGCTTGTACAAATATGGCATAACGAATCCCATTATTATGTATAAGTATTATGCACCAATACAAACTTAAAATTAAAAAAAAATACTGCCAACTTTCAGGCTTTGTTAACTAAGTTGGATACTAGCATCTCAGATCTGAGGCAAGGGGAAAATGATAAATTCAATTTTAAGAGGAATGATAAATTCAATTTTAGGAGGAGTTAAAGGTGTTTGTGAGACATACGGTAGGCAGTTTGATATGTGGGTCTGGAGTTGGGAAAAGAAGCCTGGGCTGTGGACATAAATTTAATAGCCATTAGCTCCAGGTGTTGGTTGAAGCTGAGTGAGGGGATGAGATCATCCAGGGATTGAGTGTAACATTAGAAGGAGAGAGAGCCAAGGACATATCTTTGTAAAACATCAACACTTAAAGGATAGGCAGAGGAAAATAAACCACCGAGGGAAAGGGAGAAAGAAAGGACAGAGAAACTAAAGAAAAGTGAAAACAGTATGATACTTTAGAGGCCAAGGGTCAACAGGGTTAAAGTAAAAGATGGTTCAAATAAGACAAGCACTGAATAATGTCAACTGGTTTTGTAAATAAGAGGACACACTTACAAGATTCTTGGAAGCAAGCTGATAGGAGAAGCAGAACTGAAGGTTTTGAAACCCTGAATAAACAATCCTCTTTCTCAAAGCTTGCTGAGAAGGGTAGGAGAGCCGGCTGGATATGAATATCAGTGTTAAGGGAAAACTTTTCTTTGAACATGCAAAAAACTTGAACAAGTCTGAATGTTTACAGGGCACATCATAATGAAATTACCATTCTATAAATTGTATTGGATTGTCTCAATACACAATTTGCTCCCTGTCACATGTGTTTAAGTCCAGGCTGGATACAGAACAAACTGAGGATATTTTTTTCTCAACTATAAAATAAGAGTCAGGGTTAGAAGACTTTAAGTTTCCATAAGTTGATTGCTCCAGTGACCCATGGTAAAATGGAAAGAGCTCTGGGCCAAGAATCTGGCAAACCTGTTTCTAGAATCCCACTTTGTCACTGAGTAGCTGGATGATTTCATAATATTTATTTAGCCTGTCTCTGCATCAACTTTCCTTATATGTAAACCAAGTTTATGAAATCATATCTAACATCAAAGCAGATAATGGATCTTAGAGTGTTTGTAACAATATGAGATATTACAATGCTGCCAAGGGTTGCTGTACTCTTTGGGAAGGCTTTAGATTATTTTTAGCTAATAAGCACTTACAATAATTTTTACTTAAACTCATTTTGTAATAACTATGTGAGGTATGAATTGCTATTATTCCCATTTTATAGATGAGGAAAGTGACTCACAGACAAGTTTGGAGACTTGCCTAACATCACATAGCTAGGGATTAGAGAAATAAAGACAGGAAACCAGATAGAATTCTAGAATTCTGTACAATAGATATGCAGCATTATCCTTGGCACAAATCCCTGTCTCCTAATGTAAACAGTCATCAAATCCTTTGGGAAAAATCTGATGAACGGTATAGACTATATCTTCTCCAAAATGCACAGAAATTCTAATTCCAATGTGTGTTTTTATGTAGTATTTGAAGAAATTCATTTCCTGATATTCACCACTACCTAAAACCTTTGCCATTGGGCTCACCCAGGGATCTCAGATTAAAAATCCTATGTCTAAAGTTCAATTCCACCATCCCAAATTTCTGACTCTATTTCAAAACATTGAAAATTCTAGAAAATTGCAAGTGGCTTCCACTGTCATGCTGCCCTCTACTGCCGCCTGCTGGACTGTCCGCAGTAATGACAACAACACCGCCATACCTTTCCCTTAGACTTCTCACTTTCGGAACCACTTTCACAAGAAGGTGTTCTCATGACTCCGAGAATTGTAACCCCAAACAGCGATCAGGGTAGTGACTAGCCCTAATTTCGTGCCCTAAATTTTCCCGTCATGCTCTTCGGCACAGCTTGTGGGGCGTCGCCGCCATTGTAGGTTTTTTTCCTCGGATTGTGTGCATCACCAGAACTAGGGAGACGACAGCCTTTGGAATTCAGCAGAGGGCGTTGGAGTACATCTTTTCCTGTAAGAGGCTGTGGTAGGGGCCAAATATGCCAGACATTCAACTTTCTGACCTATTCTTTCAGGGGCACTAAACAGCGTGTTTCCTTCCTAGACTGGACACACTTGAGCATGCACGTCTTCCAACCATTTAAACATTCACTGTTCCTTGGTTTTCTAACTTTTTTTTTTTTGGAGGGGGGGTTTCAACTGTAAGGTTTACAAAACTTTGTCATTACACATGTAGGGTGAAAAAAGAGTCCTCCCACCCCAGTTTAAAATCCCTTCTTTTAAAACTTCAGTATTTTGCTGTTCGCATTTGCCACCTTCCCTGTAGTCCTTGCTGACCTCCTTCCAGTTCCAAACAGGGAAGTGGTAATCATAGAACTACTGGAAATCAGAACAGACCTGCATTAGATTTAAAGGTTTACCACTTTATCACTTGTATGACAAGTTACTTTACCTCTTTGGTGGTGTCCGTCTATAAAATTAGAAAGGAGTTGGTTAATATTGGAGGATCTCTATGGGCCTTTTCTGTTTTGGTGTGCTAGAATTTTAGATGTATTTTCTTTTCTTTACAATCCACCCATAATCTAGTCCAGTATATATATTTTTTTTTACCAGAACCATCTCTATTGGATCACACACCTTTAGTTAAATCTCATAAAGGCATCCTTTTGCCTGTAGTAAAGAGCTGAAACTCACTGTTGTGACACCAAGGACCTTCACACTCTGAGCCCCTCTTTCACTGATCTGTACCCATGCCATTTTACTCCCAAATGCAACATAGTTTTGGTAACATAGGTCCCATCACCAAGCTAGATGGGTTAAATGCGGATTTAATCTCCATCTCTGCTTTGTCAAAAATGTACTATTAATTGTCTATTTAGTTATCTTTCTCCCAGTCTTTGCTGTGAACTGTTTGAGAGCAAAAACCACCATTGAATCTGCACTTCCTAGAAAAATGCATGGCACTTTGTCCTTGCTCAATAAATATTTTGACTGGATAAATGATTCTATGATATTGTTTTCCCAAATGCCCATCATCATGCCTGGCATATAGCATATGTTTAATAACTATTGAGTGAGTAAATAAATGTATTTGCAAAGTCTCATCAACTTCTCAAATTTGCATCCTTTCCTTCCTTCTTCAGTACTTTGCCAAATCCTGATCATTTTTATCTGAAAATTGGGAAATATCTTAACTAGTTTTTCACACATATTATTTCTCCCATTATATCAGTTTTTCTTAAAATACAATTCTGCACTATTATTCTCTGTTCCAAAAGTGTCCAGGACTCACAATTGTCTATAGGATCAAGTCTGAACTGCTTTAGCAGGAATTTAAGACACTTCTCAAATCTGATCCTTAATTAACCTAATGTCCCAAGCAAACACATTTACTTCCTATTCCTCAATCCTTGTCCCATTCCATGTGCAAAACAACGAGATGAAATATAAGAAGGGCTAGCAGAATGTCTGTTGTAGTGGGGATGAAGAGAAGAGGGTGGATTTCAAGGTGTACGCACTAAAAAGGTAGGTTTACTTTAGTAGTGTCTGACTCCTTCCTTTCCATAGTCATTGACAAATTTCTTTAATTCTTCTCTTAGTTCTAGAAATAATAATCCTATTCCAAATGGTTGCTTTATTCTTGTGGGAGACACATTTTTACTTAAGTGTGTTGTATGCATTGATATATTTAATCCTCTCAATAGACTTTGGGTAGGTACTATTGTCCTCTCTTTAAAGACATACACTGAGGAACATATAGGAAGAAGTAACTTTCTCACTGTTATATAACCAGTCAAAAAAGCAGACTTAGGTAGGGCTTAACACAGGTAGACTCACCTGGGACCTGTGACTTAAATTATATAGTACATTACAGTTCCCTCTCTTGTCTACCATGATATTATTTCTACTCCTCTATTGGTTTGGTGTGATAACATTGTATAAGTTCTTCTTTATTGACTCCATTCATTCCCAAATATAGAAATCCCACAAAATTCTGTACTTTTTTTTTCTTTCTCTAGCTGTTTGAATAGGTAATATTTTTTGAGCACAGCATGTATTAGAGATAGCCTTTAACATACTTATATACTTTACTTCATTGCCTCTTTCAACATCCATTTGAGTTATGCATTTTTTGATTTCACAGGTGAAGAAAACAAGGCACAGAGAAGTAAGGTTACTTGAGCAATATCACACAGCTGCCAAATGGAAGAGTTTGAATTGGAACCCAGGAGGTTTGACTTAGAGGCCACACTTTGTGGTTCACTCATTTGTGCTGTTTTGTTTTGTGATTAAAAGCCAGATTCTAGAATTGGACTGCAGGGTTCAAATCCCAACTTAACTTCTTTTTATCTGTATGACCTAAGGCAAATTTCTCATTTCAGACCCTCACTTCCCTCATTTCTAAAATGGAAGAATATTAGTAAGGCTGAAGTGATGATTAAATGAATTCATTTCTGTGAAACACTTAAAATAGTGTCTGCACCAGATAAGAAGTATGTAAATATTACCGATCAACCTTTCCAGTTTCCCAAACTGTTGATGGCAAATCCAAATTCATATTTTGTTGTTGTTTTGTTGTTGTTTTCCTTGGCTGATTTCTAAGATTACACAGGACTGTTTAATTTAAGCAGTACAGAAAAAAAAAAAAAGATGAGGCATGTAGTCTTCACTAGTTCCTCATGGCTGCCCTCTGATGCTTCCTGCTCCCCATCCCAAGTGTTCCATTATAAAACTTGACAATTTTCCTCTGATGACAAGCACCAAATAGAAGCTCACACTCATTTACAATGCTATACTGCCCCCTTCCGTGGAATGTAGGTAATAAGCTAACTATGGGCTTTACAGGCTGAACATGCGAAATACATGGTAGTGATTTTGTTATATTCCGTCCTCACCTGGATGAGGATGACTCCCAACCCTAATTGTCACCATGAGGATCTGGAACAGAAGGAATAAGTATAGTACTCAAGGACACATAGATAATGAGCTATGAAAGTATGGATTTAAACCTAAGCCTTTGTAATTTTTACATTCCTAGTCTTTTTCTTTTATGCTTCTTTTTTTATCCTTATGAATATGTTTAGGGAAATTACTGCCTATTGCCTACTTAAAAATCTGTTTCTCCTTCAGAAATTTCCTTGTATCCTAACATATGGTGCATTTCTAAGTTGTATATATTTTTATGTTGTTTGTTGAGGCATGTATTATCCTCCTTATGAAAGATTTAAAGTACCTAATATAAGGAATGGATTTTCCAATTCGTTATTGAATTGACTTCTAGGAAAGTTATTATTTAGTATGATCTTCTAAAATTCAAGTAATTTAGTTAAAAGGAGAGTGAAGTAGAGATCTAAGATAAATAAATCATAGTCCTGAGTAAAGAATACTTCATAACAATAGATGTTTAAGAAAGTCAACATCTCAGGATCAGGATATGCTTTATTATAAAGCATTCGATTTTTTGCAACCTAGGTCAGGGCCTGAAGGACTCAGTAAATATTTATTGAATTACTTGCTGATGGCCTTTAGTCACTTCATCAAGTAATAATACATTCCCCTCGTATATCCAAGAAAGGAAATGTTCTACTAAGTGCAATTTGCATGTCATGAAAATTTAACCACTTCAATGCTACATGCTAAAGTGTATTTTGATATTTGCAATGAGAATTATTTACTAATTATTTATTAATAATACAGTTCCCTATGTTAATTTACTTAAAGATCTGTGTAATTTGATGTTTCTTAATAAATTTCTGATCATCTATAAGAATCACATTGTAGTATGCTGCTATAAACAAAACCAAAGTTGTATACATGTGTACATCATAGTGCTAATCAGATAATCAGCCTGAATTATGTAGCTTATTTCATTTTTTAAATGTTTTGCTTTAAATAAAATATACAGTATTATGTTAACTTTGTGTTCGAGTATAATACACAGTAGCATGATTGCTTTTTTTGAATCTTAATGTGCAAACCAAAAGCAAAGACAGCTGTCTACAAAGTGATAATTTCACTCTTTAGAATATCTATACTAATATCAGATGCTAAGTAGTGTAGTGAATAAAACCACTAAACTCAAAGTCAAAAGTACTCCATACCCCTCCCAGTTCAACTGCACAGTTGTGTAATACCTGACTAATTCTATGATACTCTCTGAATTTTAGTTTTCCAATTGTAAATGCAGATTATAATCACAAACCCATAAGGTTATCATGAGAATTAATGAAGGAGTTTTGGTAAATATCCAGTGCTATACAAATTAGCAATACTGTGTTAAGGTATCATTAGTGTTCTTTTTCTCATCAGGAGTACTCCTGATGTTATCAGTTATGTTAATATCAGTAATATAAGTCACCACATTGGTCTCTTTGTCATCTTTAATCTACTCTTTAATTACATCTGCAGTAAGTTGAATAATGGGGGATGAAGGAACAATATCCTTTACCACTTCAAGGAATTGTGTCGGTATGTAGTAGAGAGTGCTCGCTCCTATCCTCCAAATTCATCTTTGTTGATGAATATCTGCAAACACTACACTGAGTTATTTATTTCACCCTATTTATATGCTTTTATCACTTTTCTCCTAACTCCACTCTTAAGTTTGGATCTTATTTTTAAATAAATGAAGAGTTACTAAAGAATTTTGAATGATTAGTGTGCTAACAGATCATTCTGGTTGCCATAAAGACATTGGTTAGGGAAAATTGAGAGCAGAGGCAAGGAAACAACATAGAAGGCTGGTGCATTAATCCAGGTAAGAAATGACAAAGTGCTATACTATCAAAGTGGCAGTAAGAATGGTAGAACTGACCAGATATAGCAAAAGGTCAAATGTGAGGGCCATTCCCAGGTTTATGACTTTTAGTGTCATGTATTTTATCTAGTACTCACCATTTTCACATAAATGGTCTCCAGCTGTGCTTCATGTAGTTTGATAATTGAGCAACCAACTTGAGGGCACATGAGTCACTTGAAGATTTCAGGTGGTTTCTCCATTTTTCTCAGCATAATTCTCCAGAGATTTATGAAAGTTATCTTGCGTACTACTAAATGATTGAAAGGAAAGTCTAGTTCATTCCTTCTTATTGCTGAGTAGTATTCCAAGGTATATGTGCACCACAGTTTGTTTAAACAATTCACCACTTGAAAAATATCTAGGCTGGGTTGGGGTTGTGGCTCAATGGTTGAGTGCTTGCCTAGCACCTGCGAGGCACTGGGTCCAACTCTCAGCACCACATAAAAATAAATTATACATTTTTTAAAAGAAAAAATATCTAGGCTATTTCCAGTTTGGGGCCATTACAAACAAAACTGATATGAACATTCATATACAAGTTTCAGCATTGGCATAAATTTTCTTTTTCCTGGGATAAAATCCTGTGAGTGCGTTTGACGTCATGTGGTGTTATGGTTTGGATGTGAAGTGTCCCCCAAATGCTCACCTGTGAGATAACAGAAGAAGGTTCAGAGAAGAAATGATTGGGTTGTGAGAGTCTTAACTCAATCAGTGAATTAATCCCCTGATTGGCTTAACTGAGTGGTAACTGAAGGTGGATTGGATGTGGCTGGAGGAGGTGGGTCATTGGGGACATGCCTTTGGGGTATATATTTTGTATCTGGAAAGTGGAGTCTCTCTATCTGCTTCCTGATCATCCTGTGAACCACTTTCCTCCACTATACTCTTCTGCCATGATATCCTGCCCCATCTTGAGCCCCAGGAATGGAGCCTGATGTCTGTGGACTGAGACCTGCAAACTGTGAGTCTCCAACAAACTTTTCCTCCTCTACAATTGTTCTGGTCAAGTCTTTTAGTCACAGCAGTGAAAAAAAAAACTGACTAAAACATATGTTAAGTGTATGTTTGTATTTCTAACTGTCAGACTGTTTCTAGTGTGGGTTTATCATTTCACATTCACATTGCAGTGTATAAATGATTGCTTTTTTACTTGCCAGCATGCCACTGTTATTTTTTCTTGTTTGCCTTCTGTTACGTGTGTAGTAATATCATATTTCACTTCTAATTTGTATTTACCTGTTGCCCAATTTGCTAAACATCTTTCTCTATGTTCATTTTTTTCATCTGTACATTCTCTTCATTAAAATGTCTCTTCAGGACTTTTGCCCATTTTTGAATTGGAATTATACTTTTACTGTTGAGTTTGGGGGGTACTTCATAAATACTAGTCCTTTGTTATGTATGTCATTTACAAACATTGTCTCCCAGTTTCTCTTTCAATTCTGTTCACATGATCTTACACGAAGCATAAGTTTTAAATTTTAGTGGTGTCCAATTAATCAAATTTCATTTTATGAATTGAGTTATTCACATCAATATCAAAAACTCTTCCTAGTTCTAAATTCAGAAAAAAAAACTTTTTCTATGATATTTCTAAATGTTTTATGATTTTACATTTCCATTTCCATCCTTTATCTATTTTCAATTAATTCTTAAATAATGTGTGAAGTATGGGTGTAAGTTCAGGTTTAAACTATATATGTTCAGATTATTCCAGCACTATTTGTTGATTTTGTTATTTGGTTTTAATCGTCCATGAAACAGCTTTTGAATTTTCATAAAAAATCAGTTTTGCATTCTTGTGCCTATTTCTAAATACTCTATTCCACTGATCCATGTGTCTGTCAACAAGTACCACACTGTTTTGACTATCGTGGATATATATTAAGCCTCTATGTCAAGTGGAATGATCCTCTTACACATTTTATTTTTCATTGTCAACATTCTTAAAGTTCATTGTCACAAATCTTAATACATTGTCTTAAGTATTCTGGAACTTGTGTTTTCCTGTATACATTTTAGAATAAACTTGTTTGTAAACAGAAAATCTTCCAGCGATTCTAATGCATTAAGTCTATTGATTAATTTGAAGATAACTGATATTTTTATCCATGAATACAGTATGTCTCTTGTTATTTTGGGATATGAAGTGTTCCCACAAAAATTGATGTTAGACAATGCAGGAATATTCAGAGATGAAATAATTAGTTTATGAAAGCTGTAACATCTTTAGTGTATTGATTCATGTGCTGGATTAATAATTTGAAAGAACTACTGGGTGTTAATTGAAGACATGAGCATTATGCCTGGAGGAACTAGGTCACTGGGGGCATACCTTAGGGGATTGTGTCTTGTTCCTGGCTCCTCACTTGCTTCACGTGATTTCTGGTTGCCATAAATGGAGCTGTGGTCCTCCACCACACTCTTCCACCATGATTTTCTACCTCAGCTTCAGTCCAGTGCAATGGAGTGAGTTAAACATGGACTTAACCTCTGAAACTGTGAGGTCAAAATAAATTCTTCCTCCGCTAAGTTGCTCTTGACAGTTATTTTGGTCACAGCAATTGGAAGCTGACTAACACATCCAATTATTTAGATATTCTCAGATGTCTGTCAACAGCCTTTTGCAATCTTCAGCAAACAGATTCTGTACATAAGTTGTTTAGTGTATACTGAAGTATTTTATTTTAATTAATTGAAAATGTAATTTTGCTTTTATTATCTCTTCAACCATATTTGTGAATTTGTTTCTTTCTCATTTTAGTTGTATCAATTTAGGTTTCATACATTTTGAAACCATTATTATTGCATATACACTTAAAATTGCTATGGTTTCTTGGTAGTTAATCATTTTGTCATTATATTATGTGTCTCTTTTTCTCTTTTTCATTTCTCTTTTGCCTACTCTCTGGTATTAATATATTTCTTCCTACTTTATTATGATTAATGTTTGTCTGGCATACATCTTTCCATCTCTTTATTTTCAATCTACACAAATCATTATATTTAAAATTAGTCTTTTGTGAAATATTGTGTTTCATGTTTTTACAAATGTTCTGCCAATCTTTGTCTTTTGAATAATGTATTTTGATCATTTACATTCAAGGAAAATATTGGTAACTTCAGATGCCATTTTAAAATTTGAGTTAATTTTTCTCTGTTTTTATTAGAATTATTAATTTTTTTTAGTTCTAATACTCCCATTTTATTCTCCTTTATATCTTATGTTTTTGCTGACAATTATTATTTTTAATTTGTTGCAAGAATGGTTTTGCCTGTGGAAATATTAAAAGGATGGCTATTTTAAAATCTTTGTCAGATAATGCTGATATCCATGTCATATTTGTGTTGGTAAATTAGTTTTCTAAAGATACCATCGATTGCTAAAATACCATATATTGAGTGGATTAAACAAAAATAATTTTCTTGCAATTTTGAAGGCTAGATCTCCAAGATTATGGTGTCAATAGATTGTTTCTTTTGAGACTTTCTCCCTTTGGGTTGCAGTTAGCCAGTATTTTCCTGTTTCCTCCCATGTTCTCCTCTTACTCTGTGTTGTCTTTGTTCTAAATAACTTTTAATTTAATAAGGACACCAGTCATATTGGACTGTGGCCTACCATAAAGCCTCATTTCACCTTAATTGCTACTATATATTAATAATTATTAATTAATAATATATAATTAATAATATATATATAATTATATATAATACTATTATATATTAGTATATAATTAATAATATATATATATATATATATATATATATATATATATATATNTATATATATTCAAATACAGTTACATTTTGGGTTACTGGCCATCAGTAATTTAGCATATGAATTTTGGGGGAAACACAATTGAGACTAAAACAGTTAGATTATTTGGTTGCCTTTTCTCATTCTACTTAAGATTTTTGGGACAGTTTTATTGAGTTACTCACATAGCATATAATTTAGCCATTTAAAGTGTACAAGTTCAATGAATTTTAGTAAAATCACAGATTTGTAAATACATAACCATCTCAATACCCTATCCTTTTTTAGCAAGTATCCCTAAATTCAACCAGCCTAAAGCAATTGCTAATCTATTTCCATCTCTATAGATTGGCCTCTTCTGGATATTTCATGTATACAATTATGTGGTCTTTTGTGATGAGTTTCTTTCATTAGGCATAATGTTTTCAAGGATCATCCTTGACTGCTTTGATTTTGTAGCCAGTTTTAAAATTGGGAAAATCCTCCATTTTTTTTTCAAACTTGTTTTGGATATTCTGGCTCCCTTTTATTTTCATATGAACTTTATTTTAAACTTTACTGGCATATAATTGACAAAACTGTACATTTCTTATGTATACATTTTGATGAGTTTGGGTATGTGAATATACACTTATGATATCACCATAGTTAAGGTATTAAACATATCCATCATCTCCCCCAAATTTTTGTGTTCTTTATGTTTGTGTCTGTAAGTTAAGACCTCTTAACATGAGATCTACTCTACTATGCATTTTAAAGTGTGCAATACCATATCACATAGTATAGGTACTAAATTTATAGCAGATTTCTAGAAATTATTTATAACGAATAAAACTTTGTATACACACTGAAGAAAAATTTTTGTTATTGAACCTCTGTATTACATTTTGAAATTTGGTATTGTGATACCTCCAGCACTGCTCATTTTGATCAGGATTTCTTAGTCTATTCTGGGTTGTTTTGCTTCCATATGAATTTTATGATTTAAAAAATAATTTTGTAAAGAATTCCATTGGTACTTCATTGGGATTTCATGAAGTCTGTAGATCGCTTTTGGTCAGATTACCATTTTAACAATATTAATGCTGCTAATCCATGCACATGGGAGGTCTTTCCATGTTGTAGTGGCTTCTTCAATTTCTTTCTTCTGTGTTTTTAATGTTCATTACAGTTTTCAACTCATTGATTAGGTTCACTTCTAGATATTTTATTTGATTTTAAGCTATTATGACTCTATTTGCTTTCTTTCTCAGTGGTTTGGTCATTAATGCATAAAAAAAAAACAATTATTGCCTGGGATTCTGGCTTGGTGGTGCAGTGCTTGCCTATCATGTGTGAAGCACTGGGTTTGATCCTCAGCACCACATAAAAATAAATATAAATAAAGGTATTGTATCCATCTATGGAGATCC
Source organism: Marmota marmota marmota (assembly GCF_001458135.2). Classification (NCBI taxonomy): domain Eukaryota; kingdom Metazoa; phylum Chordata; class Mammalia; order Rodentia; family Sciuridae; genus Marmota; species Marmota marmota. The sequence continues at coordinate 5,370,769 of NW_026000294.1, read as the reverse complement.
AAGATGGCAGGTCAGAGGAAGGCAGCATTCTGTGTTGCTCTGTGACCCAGGTCTCAACTAGTGGGAATACTGCTTTTCTGAGAGTGATAGAGGACCCCTATACAGCTGCTTTCACATGGAAATCACTGGTGCTGTGGCCCTGCACAGGGCTCTGGGCCTCAGCTTTTGAGCAGGACTCCCACTTCCCGACACCCAACTCCCCAGGTTCTAGCCCACACACAGAGCTCAAGCACCATAGCAGGGTCACCTGTCAGTACCGCTGCAGATCTCTCAGATGCTGCTCCACTCCCATGCAGGGCACTCAGTTGCTACCTACCCACAGGAATTTTGGCCCCCACTCCCCTGTGGACCCTCATGTACCAATGAGGAGATTCCCCTGTTCGCCTTCATCTTGCGACTCAACTCAGCAGCTACGGCCATAGTCCTCTACAAGGTAATCTACCTGTACCAGGGAGCATCTCACAGGCTCTGGAGGCAAAGCTGCAGTGCTGAATGTTATGGAGCTCATCTCTGAACACATCACACAATGCCATCGCCTGGCTCCCCTTCCCCCCGGGTTGGAAACAGAGTGCCTCCATCTTGACTCACTTTCCACGTCATATTTGGTGGGGGCAGCTCCCAGATTGGAACTCCAGCTGGCCAGGTACCTGGTTTCCAACTCCCCCGCCCCCTAGCAGCAGTAACCCAGCACAGTAACTTTTGAACACAAAACAGATCTCAGAGAGACGGGTGTGCACTGCGACTAGGGAGCCACCCATGGGAGCCCAGGGGAGAGAGGTCCCTCACTTGGGAACTGCTAAGGGAGAGGGAAATGGGGCAAAAGTTTGGGGACTAACAGAGAGACCAGAAACTGGGAAATCTTTAGGCAAGATAAGGGAGAGAGAACCGGGTGCTCAAGTCATACAAGCGGACCCAAAAAGAGAACCTTGAGGTGCAGTCTCCCTTCAGGGACTGGGGGGTGCCACACCTCACTTCCAAGCACCCTGAACCAGGACCAGCCTTCCCACCCTGGTTACCTTCACCAACCTGAGGGCAGAGACACCAGCTTACAACAGACAACCCCACCTATTGGATGAGAAGGGAACCAGGAAAGATACTGATCTCTAAAACTATCAATAATCCTGGTTTCTTCTTTCAAGATTTTTTTTCTCTTTCTCTTCTCCCCCTGTATCCTCCTGCCCTCACATCCCCAACATATGTAAAACCAAGAACTTTGCATGAATTAGGATTTTGAGGACTGGGACATCTGAATAGTATATTATAGGTGTGTTGTATATGCCATTTATTTCTTTTCTTCTTCAATTTGTCTTTTCACCTCCAATTTTTACTATTTTAATATCCTTAATTTTTTTTGAATAGATTTTTGTGTTTGTTCTATGTACTCTACTGTCTTCCCACTTACTTGTATACCCAAAATTACTTCCTGTCTATTCTGTTGCTACTAACCCTCTTCATTAGATTTCTTTTTCACACTTCCTAAGATATATTAATTCTATATCCTCACATCCTACCTCCTCAGCATATCATCCTACGCCTGACCACCAGATCATTGTCCACTGCCAGAAACTGTAAACCCTTTTACAAACCTACTGATTATATTATAGATAATAATTGAATTCAACATTTCTGTACATTGTGGCCAAACTATAAATGTCTTAATAGCAATGAATTGTTCATAGATGTTATATTGTTGATATTGAGATTTGTTAACATTAACCTTTCCCACAAGAAAAGGTATTGGAACCCTACAGGAGCACTACAAACCTATAGGGTAAAAACAATTACACCCCAGGCCCACAGAGCTAGAGGAGAAGACACATGAGCAACATGAAAAGACAAGGTAAGAAAGTGCCCCAAACAAATCAAGATACCACATTATTAGAATCCATGGCAACCACAGCAGAAGAAATTACAGAGAAGGAGTTCAGGATATACATGATTAAAATGTTCTGTGAATTATAAGAGCAAATACAGGCAGCAAAAGATCATTTCGACAAGGAGCTACATAAACAAATACAGGAAGCAAAAGATCACTTTAACAGGGAGATAGAGGTTCTAAAAAATCACACAGAAATCCTATAGATGAAAATAAAAATAAACCAAATTAAAAGTTGAATTGAAAGCATCACCAACAGAGTAGACCACTTTGAAGACAGGACATCAGTCAATGAAGACAAAATATATAATCCTGAAAAGAATGTAGACCACACAGTTAAAATGGCAAGAAACCATGAGCAGAACATTCAAGAAATATGGGATAGCATAAAAAGACCAACTTTAAGAGTTATTGGGGGTGCTGGGGATGTGGCTCAAGTGGTAGCACGCTCGTCTGGCATGCGTGCGGCCCGGGTTCGATCCTCAGCACCACATACCAACAAAGATGTTGTGTCTGCCAATAACTAAAAAAATAAATAAATAAATAAATAAATATGTTAAAAAAAAGAGTTATTGGGATAGAGGAAGGCATAGAGTTCCAAACCAAAGGAATGAACAATCTATTCAATGAAATAATATCAGAAAACTTTCCAAACATGAAGAATGAATTGGAAATCCAATTTCAGGAAGCCTACAGGATGCCAAATGTACAAAATCAAAACAGATCCACACCAAGGCACATTATAAGGAAAATGCCCAACATACAGAATAAGGAGAGAATATTAAAAGCCATGAGAGAAAGGAGTCAGATAACATATGGGGGAAAACAATTAGGATAATGGCAGATTTTTCAACATAGACCCTGAAAGCTCAAAGATCCTGGAACAACATATATCAAGCTCTGAAAGAAAATGGATGCCAACTAAGAATCTTATATCCAACAAAATTATACTTTACATTTGATGATGAAATAAAAACCTTCCATGATAAACAAAAGTTAAAAGAATTTTTTAGCTAGAAAACCGGCACTACAAAACATTCTTGGCAAAATATTCCATGAAGAGGAAACAAAAAACAATAATGAAAATTAGCAGAGAGGCAAAACTAAAGGCAAAACTAATCAAAGAAGAAAAGAAGTCAAGTTAAATAACAAAAATAAATAAATATGGCTGGGAACACAAACCATGTCACAATAATAACCCTAAATGTTAATGGCCTAAACTCACCAATCAAAAGACATAGGCTAGCAGATTGGATTTTAAAAAAAGACCCAATAATATGCTGCTTCCAGGAGACTCATCTGATAGGAAAACACAGATAAACTGAAGGTGAAATGTTGGTAAAAATCATACCACTCACATGGACTGCAAAAACAAGCAGAGATTTCCATCCTCATATCAAATTTAGTAGACTTCAAGCCAAAGTTAATCAAAAGGGATAAAGAAGGACATTGCATACTGCTCAAGGGAACCATACATCAACAAGACATAAAAAATTATGAATTTATATGCCCCAAACAATAGAGCATCTATGTTCATCAAACAATTTCTTTTCAAGTTCAAGAGTCAAATTGACCACAACACAATACACATGGGTGACTTTAACACACCTCTCTCATCACTGGAAGATCTTCCAAACAAAAGTTGAATAAAGAAACTGCAGATCTCAATAATACAATCAATAACTTTGACTTAACTGATATATATAGAATCATCTTTCATCAAGCAAATACACTTTCTTCTTAGCAGCACATGGATCCTTCTCTAAAATAGACCATATAATATGCCACAAAGCAACTCTTAGTAAATATCAAAAGTAGATATACTACCCTGCATTTTATCAGATCATAATGGAATGAAATTAGAAATCAATGACAAAATAAAAAATAAAAATTACTCCAACACCTGGAGACTAAACAATATGCTACTGAATGAACAATGGGTTACAAAAGGCATCAAGGAAAATATTAAAAAATTCTTAGAGGTAAATAAGAACATGGTCACAACATATGGAAATTTCTGGGACACTATGAAAGCAATACTAAGAGGAAAGTTCATTGCATGGGGTTCATTCCTTAAAAGAAGAAAAAGACAAAAACAAATGACATAAAATTACATCTAAAAGCCTTAGAAAAAGAACAAATCAACACAAAAAGCAGAAGGCAGGACAAAATTAAAATTGGAGCTGAAGTCAATTAAATTGAAACAAAGGAAACAATTGAAAAAATTGACAGAACAAAAAGTTGGTTCTTTGAAAAAATAAATAAAATTGACAGAACTTTAGGTATACTAATAAAGAGAAGGAGAGAGAAAACTCAAATTACTAACATACATGATGAAACAAGGAATATCACAACAGATACTACAGAAATAGAATAATTACAAATTATTTTGAAAACTTGTACTCCAATAAAAGATATTGATGGCATTGACAAATTTCTTAAGACATATGATTTGCCCAAATAGAATCAGGATGATATGCACAACTTAAACATACCAATTTCAAGTGAAGAAATAGAAGAAGCCATCAGAAGCTTACCAACCAAGAAAAGCCCAGGACTGGATGGATACACAGCCAAGTTCTACAAGACCTTTAAAGAAGAACTAATATCAATACTCTTCAATTTATTTCAGGAAATAGAAAAAGAGGGAGCACTTCCAAACTCATTCTCTGAGGCCAATATCACTCTGATTCCAAAACCAGGCAAAGATACATCAAAGAAAGAAAACTTCAGACCAATATCTCTAATGAACATAGATGCAAAAATTCTCAATGAAATTATGGCAAATCAAACACAAAACATACCAAAAAGATTGTGCACCATGATCAAGTGGGATTCATCCCAGGGATGCAAGGTTGGTTCAACATACAGAAATCAATAAATGTAATTCATCATAACAGTAGACTTAAAGATAAGAATCATATGATCATCTCAATAGATGCAGAAAAAGCATTTGACAAAATACAGCAACCATTTAATGTTCAAAACACTAGAAAAACTAGGGATAACAGGAACATATCTCAACATCATAAAGGCTATCTACACTAAGCCTCAGGCCAACATCATTCTAAATGGAGAAAAATTGAAGGAATTCCTTCTAAAAACTGGAACAAGACAGGGATGCCCTCTTTCACCACATCTATTCAACATAGTTCTTGAAACACTGGCCAGAGCAATTAGACAGATGAAAGAAAATTAAATGGATACATATAAGAAAAGAAGAACTTAAATTAGCATTATTTGCTGATTATATAATTCTATACCCAGAAGACCCTAAAAGTTCCACCAGAAAACTTCTAGAACTAGTAAATGAATTCAGCAAAGTAGCAGGATATATAATCAACACCCATAAATCAAAGGCATTTCTGTATATCAGTGACAAGTCCTCTGAAAGGGAAATGAGAAAAACTACCCCATGTACAATAGCCTCAAAAAAAAAAAAAAAAAAAAAACTTGGGAAATCAACTTAACAAAAGAAGTCAAAGATTTATACAATATAAACTACAGAATCCTAAATAACGAAATCAAAGAAGACCTTAGAAGGTGGAAAGAATTACCTTGCTCTTGGATTGGCAGAATTAATATTATCAAAATGACCATACTACCAAAAGCACTATACAGATTTAATGCAATTCAGATTAAAATCCCAATGGCATTCCATATAGAAATAGAAAAAAGCAATCATGAAATTTATCTGGAAAAACAAGAGACCCAGAATAGCTAAAGCAATCTTAGCAAGAAGAGTGAAGCAGGTGGCATCACTATACCAGGCCTTAAACTATATTACAGAGCAATAGTAACAAAAACAGCATGGTATTGGCACCAAAACAGACTGGTAGACCAATGGTACAGAATAGAGGACACAGAGACTAAGCCACAAAATTACACTTATCTTATATTAAACAAAGGTGCCAAAAACACACGTTGGAGAAAAGATAGCCTCTTCAACAAAAGATAGCCAGGAAAACTAGAAATCCATATGCAACAAAATGAAATTAAACTCCTATCTCTCACCATGCACAAAACTCAACTCAAAGTGGATCAAGGAACTAGGAATAAAACCAGAGACCATGCATCTAATAGAAGAAAAAGTAGTTCCTAATCTTCATCATGTGAGATTAGGACCCAACTTCCTTAGAAAGACTCGTATAGCACAAGAATTAAATTCAAGAATCAATAAATGGGATAGTTTCAAACTAAAATATTTGTTCTCAGCAAAAGAAACAATCTGTGAGGTTAATAGAGATCCTACATCTTTGGAGAAAAATTTTACCCCTCACACGTCAAATAGAGCACAATCTCCAAGGTATATAAAGAACTCAAAAAGCTAAACACCAATAAATAAATAAATAATAAATAAATAAAACCCAGTCAATAAATGGGACAAGGACCTGAACAGATACTTCTCAGAAGAGGATATACAATCAATCAACAAATATATGAAAAAATGTTTATCATCTCTAGCAATTAGAGTAATGCAAATCAAAACTACTCTAAGATTTCATCTCACTCCTGTCAAAATGGCAGCTATCATGAAAACAAACAACAATAAGTGTTGGCGAGGAGTTGGGGGAAAAGGTACACTCATACATTGCAAATTGGTTGGACTGCAAATTGGTGCAGCCAAAATGGAAAGCAGTATGGAGATTCCTTGGAAAGCTTGAATGGAACCACCATTTGACACAGCTATTCCATACCTTGGTCTATACCCAAAGGACTTAAAAACAGCATACTACAAGGACATAGCCACATCAATGTTTATGGCAACACAATGCACAATAGCTAAACTGTGGAACCAACCTTCATGTCCTTCAGTAGATGAATGGATAAAAAAAATTAGCAAATATACACAATGGAACATTACTCAGCACTAAAAGAGATAAAATCATGTCATTTGCAGGTAAATGGATGGTGTTGGAGAAGATAATGCTAAGTGAAGTTAGCCAATCCAAAAAAACAAATGCTGAATGTTTTCTCTGATATAGGGAGGCTGATTCATAGTGGGGTAGCAAGGAGGAGCTTGGGAGGAATAGATGAACTCTAGATAGGGCGGAGGTGTGGGAGGGGAGGGGAGGGGGCAGGGATTAGAAATAATGGTGGAATGTGATGGACATCATTATCCAAAGTACATGTTTGAAGATACAATTTGGTGTCAATACACTTTGTATACAACCAGAGATATGAAAAATTAAGCTCTGTATGTGTAAAAAGAATTGTAAAACATTCTGTTGTCATATATAACAAATTAACAAAAAATTAAAAAAAATGTTTCCATGTACAACCAATAAAATTAAAAAAAAAAAAACTATTGACCTTTTTATGTTGATTTTGTGTCATGCTACTTTGCTTAATCAGATATAAGTGTCTAAGATTATGCAAGCATGGAGTATATCTTATTCTTATTAGGACCAAATTCTTGTGGGTGAGAGTGATGATGGGATTCACTTAAGTATTGTCATATGTGTACATAGAAAAATTATGTTGACAAGATGGCCGCTGCGCATGGGGGTTGCTGAAGTGCTGAGCGTGTGCTCAGAGCAGCAGCTTTAATCGAGTTTTCGTGCAGCATGTAAGAGCTCCTTTCACCGTTAATCTGTAGCGGACCACTTTGCCAAGCAGCAGGAAGAACAAAGAGATCGAAAAAGAGACGCTTGGCTCCCGGACGCTTTGCCGCCCAGAGCCGCGGGCGCTTTGCTCCCATCTGCTTCCTCTTTCGCTTCGCTCCGGACAGAGAAGGTGAATGTGTAATCAGCAGTTGATTGTAAGTACCCTAGGCAAAGAAAGCTCAGTGCGCCCCGCCTTTTTTTTTTTTTGAATATTTTTTATACAGGGAGAGTTTGTGGATTGGGATTGTTGGCTGGGCTGTGGTTTCTGTGCCGAAAATCCACTCCGCGGGAGCTGCCATATGCTCTCTGCTTGCTGTCTTGATGGCTATGTCTACAGTGTCCAGCAGCCGCACCTAGAGGTTGGAGCTGGGCTGCGTGCCAAGCCCTGTCCTCCGAAGGCTGGACCGCAGCCTTGAGCGCCTGGGTTGCCTGTTCGCCGCTGCACCCTCAGGCAGAGCCTGCTCTGGGGTCGTTCTGCATCCCCCTGCGAGGGGACCCGTGCTCCAGAGGAGGGGGCTGGAGAGCCGCGGCGGTAGCCGCTTGCGCCCCGGGGGCCAGGCACCGGGCAGCGACGCAGCTACGGTCGCGGACGAGCGCGGCGCCCCTGAGCATGGCCCTGGGGAAGAGGCGACGGCGGCAGGGTTTAATTTCTAGAAATCTGGACTGGAAACAGAAGCAGCAGTTTGTATAATCCCAAGAACTTGCTTATGCCAGGAAGCTGTAAGGG
>NW_026000294.1:5353872-5360444 GCF_001458135.2 Marmota marmota marmota | reverse complement strand
ATTAACATTAAACAGACACATGAGGTGGGAGGGAAAGGGAGAGAAAAGGGAAATTGCATGGTAATGGAGGGAGACCCGCATGGTTATACAAAATTACATATAAGAGGTTGTGAGGGGAATGGGAAAATAAACAAGGAGAGAAATGTATTACAGTGGATGGGGTAGAGAGAGAAGATGGGAGGGGAGGGGAGGGGAGATAGTAGAGGATAGGAAAGGTAGCAGAATATAACAGTTACTAATAGGGCATTATGTAAAAATGTGGATGTGTAACCGACGTGATTCTGCAATCTGTATTTGGGGTAAAATTGGGAGTTCAAAACCCACTTGAATCAAATGTATGAAATATGATATGTCAAGAGCTTTGTAATGTTTTGAACAACCAATAAAAAAAAGAAGAAAAAAAATAAACAGTTTGATAAAAAAAAAGAAAAATTATGTTGAATTATTCTACTGTCTTTCCTATTATAGTCCCTCCTTCACTTCATTCCCCTTTGTATACTCTTTATTATGCTGAGTAATATCATTTTATATTTATGTTCTTCAAGCTTTAATTATGAAAGGATGTTTAAATTTGTAGAAACCTTTTCCTGCATCTATTGAACTGACTATGTGATTTTTATGCTTGATTCTATTTATGTAGTATATATTTATTTATTTTGTATGTTGAACCATTCCTGCATTGCTAGAATGAACCAGCTTGACCATGGTATATGACCTTGTTAATGTGCTTTAAAATTTGTTTTGCAAATATTTTATTGTTTTTATATCAGTTTTCATCAGCAATATTGTTTTGTAGACTTCTGATTTTGGTTTTTTTCTTATCTGTTTTTGACGTAAAGGTAATACTGGTTTGTAGAGAAGCAATCTTTCCCTTTATTTTTCCTGGAATAGTTTGAGAAGCATTAGTGTTAATTCTTCTTTAAAAGTCTAGTAAAATTCAACAGTGTATCAGTTTGGTCCTGGGCTTTTCTTTTTGGTAGACATTTTATATGCTTGTTGTTGTTTAGCATTATAAATATCCTGTTGGCTCAACTTAGGTCTTTAGGTGTATAAATTGTCCAATTTATTGGAATATATATTTTCAAAATAGTCCTTAATAATTCTCTGGATTTCAATTAGTTATGCTGTAATCTCCATGTTTTTGTGTTAAATTTTTATTAATCTGGGTATTTTCTTTTGGTTATTTTTGCTGAAGTCTTATCAATCTTGTTTCATGTTTTCATGGACACAATACCTTTACTTTATTTATTTCTATGTGGTGCTGAGGATTGAACCTAGTGCCTCACATGTGCTAGACAAGCACTCTACCACTGAGCTACAATCTCGGTTCCTTATCTTTTTATGGAACCAACCATTTGTCTCATTGATCTTTTCTATAGTTCTTTTAGTTTCTATTCAATTAGTTTTAGCTCTGATTTTATTAACTTTCCTTCTATTGCTTTTGGGTGTGATTTCTTTTTGCTTTCGTTTTTTTTAGATATTCGAATATGTGGGTGAAGTCACCCAAGTACAATTATTGGGTGTTCTGATGTTCAGTGTCTATATAGTTACAACTCTTGTACCTTCTTGGTGGATTATTCCTTTTACCTATATGTAGTGATCTTCTTTGTCTGTTATGACTAATATTGGTTGGAAGTATGCTTCGTCATATATGACTATAACTTAACCATGGTTGCTTTCAGATTCAATTTTTATGGAATGCTATTTTTTATTATTTCACATTTAGTCTGTGTATGTCTTTCTTGCAGGCAAGAAACCATTGGATCGCGTTTTTAAATCCAATCTGCCATATATCTTTCAATTTGAAAATTAAGTTCATTTACACTTAGAAATATTACTGAAAGGTATGTACTAATTCCTGTCATTTCATTCTTTTTTATTGTTTGATTCTTTCCTAATTCTCATTTGCTGATGTATTGTAGTAAGATTTATTCCTTCCCATGGTCTCATAGTTGTGTTTATAGTCCTCTTCTGTGTGTAGGATTCCTTTAAGTTCCTTCTGCAATGCTGACTTAGTTACCATGAATTCCTTTAGTTATGCTTATCTTGGTGGGTCTTTAAAGTCTCCTTTGATTTTGAAGAATATTTTTGCTTGCTATAGTAATCTTGTTTGACTGTTATTTTCTTTCAGAGCTTGAAATTCATCTTCTTATGTCCTCTTGGCATTCATAACTTGTGTTGAGGAATCTGCTGTTATTTTGATGGGTTTACTTTTATGAGTGATTTAGTGTTTCTCTCTTGCAACTTTTAATATTAATTATTTTTAGAATATGACATAATTTTATTGAGTTGTTTCTAACATGTGTTGATGTGGTGTGAACTGAAAAGAGTAAGCATTCACCATTGTCTGCAATAGAGGTAAGGCACCCAAACACACAGGGCTATAGAGAGACACATAAGGGGTCTCTTTCACATTGGAGCACATTTGTGTATCATCAGTTTAATATTTTGTTAATAAATACGTGAAGAAAATAAAATAGCATCATAAATTATTCAAAATGGCTTGGTCAAATACCTTTTTGCTAGAATTATGCATTCTATAAAATTATGCATTTTAGTCCAATTTAAGAAAAGAAGCAAGATTTTCCCTTCATAAAGAACTTGAATATTTTATGGATCTACAAAGTGAGAAAGACTAAAGACATTGAACAGTGTAATGGCAATAAATAATGTTTTCCAACAAGCTATTTTAACTATTATAACACTATTTTTTTCATTCATTTATTTAAAACACATAAGGAAAAAATGAACTCTCTATAGTATACCTCCTGGAAGCTCATTTCTCTGGAAAGAGGCATCTGTACTTCAGTCTCTTTTCTGTTATGCAAATGCTCATATGGAGACAACAGCCAATTAAATGTTTTGCATTCCTTTCTAAATCACAATTAGTTTACATTGCTTTTTTAGTGAATTTTAAATATACCTTCCTTATATACCAGTACATATGAACTCAGTTTGGACTCACCCATTCTTTAACAAGTTCAGTTAAATCCAATGGGATGGATGTAAATATCTTTTTTAAAAATATATTTAAATAACAAGTAAAATGGCCCCTTTACTGGGCATTTTGTCTGTTTTTAAAATAACCTTGGAATCTAAAATATTTTTATTCTGTATTTGACATGAGCTTTTATATCAGCAACATAATGTCTTACACATAAAGTTACTGGTCAAGGGTGAACATGTAAGTAGTTTTGATAAATTTGCCAGAACAGTTTTCTGATTCTTACTAGCAGAAGTAGTGGTATGAAAGAGCCATCTTACATGCATGAGAACATCAGCCCCTTCCTGAAAAATGGTAGGAAGGAGAATGGGATGGTGGCTGTGTGCCTCCAGCTTCTGATGAACTGTGTCAGCTCAAGACTGACAGCAAGTTTATGGTATGAGGATGCACCTCTGTATGATTCACCCATTATTACTGGATTTTGCATCACATACAGCAACACAAAACTAACATAATTTCAAACTTACCAAAAGAATCAATGAAATAGATAAAGTTTTCATATCTTTCTCTGTTACTGAGCATGACAACATGCAGCCAGATGTCCACCTCTGTGAATCAGCACAAATGGGCTGAGCATTGCATAGCCAAGGGTCAGAAAATCTTGTGCACTTATTGCTATGGAATCCTTCTTTAAGGAGAAAACTGAACATAAAGAAATAAAACTATCTGTACAATAAAAGAATAGAAAACAGAATATCAGTGTATCTCTGTTGAAAGCACTTCACTTCAGCAATTTTGAGAATCTGGATGGATAGTAGAGCTGACTCCATCCAATTATAGGAACTATTCCTCTTCCTTCTTCTGTGACATCCTTTCTGTTTCATTCCATGGGCTCTGAAATGTCACCTTAAAGGTTGTATTCAAAGTTCTGAGCACCCCTTGATTCTTAAGCTTTGCCTGAGCTCACAGCCACATCTACACCAGAACTATGGTGCACGGAATCCCAATCTTTAGAAGATTTAGGGCAGAGGTTCGGTGACTGGGGGAAGTTTTGCAACAGGTATGTAAGGATATCACTGTTTGGAGCCCTCAGGGCAGGAATCGTCAAATTGAATATGCAATGGAAGCTGTTAAACAGGATTCAGTCAAACTTGGTCTGAAATACAAAACCCATGCAGTGTTGGTTACACTGAAGAGGGCACAGTCAGAGTTTGCAGCTCATCAGAAAGAAATTCTCCATATTAATAACCATAGTGGTATCTCAATTTATTCTTTGTTTGGAAATTTTGCCATCTTAACTCTATTATCTAGTTAAAAGTTTGTTTTCTGGTTATGTTTACTTGGGTTACTAAATGCCTCCAGTATTGAATGTCCTTTACATGACTAAGATTTGGGGGGGGGGTTCTAATAATATTTCACTGAATGTGTTTTCTATGCCATATTAGGCATCTACTTCTTACTCAATACCTACGAGACTTGTTAGGTCTTCTAATGTTTTCCAGAGATTTTGTACATTTTGTTCATAGTTTCTTATTTTTTATTACTATCTGAATGTTTTAGTTCATCCACCTTATCTTTATGAAATTCTGTCATTTGATTTTTCTGGTGTATTGGTTAGGCTTTCCACTGAGCTTTTTCTTTGACTTATTAAGATTTTTATTTCCAAGTTTTCTGTTTGGTTCTTTTTCAAAATATCTATCTCTTTATTGAATTTCTCATTCATATTCTGTATTGTCTTAATACATTCACTTGCTTTTCTTTGTTCTCTTGAAATTCATTGATTTTTTTTTGTTTGTTTGTTTTTTGTTTTTTTTTTTTATAATCATTCTTGTGAATTCTTTTCCCAGATTTCATCATCTGTATTACTGTTATGGTTTGGATGTGAGGTGTCCTTCAGAGCTTAAGTGTGACAAAACACAAGAAGGTTCAGGGGTAAATGATTGGGTTACAAGAGCCTTAAACCAATCAGTGATTAATCTCCTGATAGAATTAAAGAAGGTGGGGTGTGGCTGGAGGAGGTGGGTCATTGGGTGCATGCCTTTCGGGTATATATCTTGTGTCTGGCAAGTGGAGTCTCACCTTCTTTGCTTTCTTATCATCATGTGAGCATCTTCCCTGTACCATACTCTTCCACCATGATGTCCTGCCTTATCTGTGCCCTGAAGAATGGAGCCAGGTGTCTATGGACTAAGACCTCTGAAACAGTAAGCACCCCAAAAAACTTTTCTTCCTCTACATTTTTTCTTGTAGTTACATGAGTGAAAAATCTGACTAAAAAAGTAACTTTGGAGTCAATTGATAGAGAATTATAAACTTTAGGATCAAACATGTTGCCATTTTTAAATTTTTTTTCAGATTTCTTATAATTCTATGTTGAGATTTGCATATCTGTTACGTTGAATTTCTCTTTCACATTTATGTGAGGACCTTTTGGAAGGCACAGCCTTCTCTTGATGTTGTGTCCTGGCATATTAGATTGTTGGGAAGTATTTAACATACCTCTTAGTAGCTTTTGTAGCATAGTTTTCACGTTACTTCTTTGGTGGTGATAAGTGTATTTTGACAGTGCACATTGTATCAGAGCCTGAGGAGCCCTCATTCTCAGTTGGTCTCACAGGAGTGGGGTCCTTCTAGTTTATCAGGTAAATGGGTTGTAGAAAACAGTGTCTATGAAGTATACCCTCTGTAAATATTCTTCTGGTATGGTCAACCTTATGTTCTGGCAAGGGATGGGAGTGATCTTTGCTGAGGTCCCCTGCCCCAAATGTGTTGTGCCTAGAGTTTTTTTTTTTTCTCTCTGTTTTTGCTGTACGAATGGATGTGTGGGAGTGGATCTTGAGGTCCCACCCTAGCTCTACTTACTAGGGGCCTGAACTCATCTGAGCATTTTTTTCCTCCCCTATTCTTTGTGTTAAAGTTGTTGCTGAAATTCAAGCCATGCAGGGTTGTATATGGAACAAGGTGTATTGATTTTTAGATAGGCTGTGAGTGTAGCTTCACATAAGTGTATCTACCTGGCAAACTCAAAGGGTCATACTTGATCCCCAGTACTTCACAGAGAGGGAGAAATAATTAACAGCAATAAAAACAAATGGCACACGAATTGGTGTGAGTATACTATGTATACATTCTGTTGTCATATATAAATATAAACAAACAAATAAATTAATAAGTTGGCATTTTATATTTGTTGTGCATGTGGTTGGGAAAATAACTTTTGTTTTGTTTTAGGAAATAATTCTATGAAAGAGTAAACATCATTAAATTTAGTTTTCAAATGGTAAAAAATTAAAAACAATAGCAGTTATCAGATGCAGCATTAATGTAAAAACAGGTACCAACTAGAACATTCACAATATTAACAAAACTGTAATTGTAGGGAAAATTATATAAACAAATGAGTTTTAAAAGATGATAAAATATGCTGAAAATGGTGGCATGTGCCAGTCATCGCAGCAGCTTGGGAGGCTGAGGCAGGAGAATTCCAAGTTCAAAGCCAACCTCAGCAAAAGCGAGGCACTAAGCAACTCAGTGAGACCCTGTCTCTAAATAAAATACAGAATAGGGCTGGGAGATGTGGCTCAGTGGTTGAGTCCCCCTGAGTTCAATCCCTGGTACTCTGCCCCCC
>NW_026000294.1:5343866-5351328 GCF_001458135.2 Marmota marmota marmota | reverse complement strand
ACCACATTTTCTTTATACATTTATCTGGTGATGGACACTTAGGCTGGTTCCATAGTTTTTCCATTGTGAATTATGCTGCTATAACAGTATTTCTACAATATCTCTCTTCAAGGTGCTGAGTACAAGGGGCATGGAGTAGAACAAAAATTTGAGGAATATCTGAATGGGCAGGATCTGCCACCTATCCAATAATGGGCAAAGACTGGATCTTGAATAATGGCTTCAGGAGTGTAACTTGTTTCCTGGATTATAAATGCTTCATTTTCTTGTATCTGGTTTGAATGTGGATATACTTTTGCCTCTAGAAGCTCAAGGAGACAGATCTTGGATTAATACCAGAAATAAATTTCAAACTCCTGTAGTAGATTAAAGAAAGCTACAGATTTCTGATACTCTTTCAATTGAGAGATGAAGTCTATGTCCCCTTTGCATCTGGGTAGGCTCTAAGATACTTCAATGATGAAGAAAATGATGAAAATGATGAAAGCATTTCTATATCAATTTTAGGAACTAGGTCCTAATAGACAGGCAGCTTTCAATTCATGTCCCTTGAATACTTTCTAGGGATCCTGATGAAAATCAGGATTTCATGTAAGAAATTTAATTAGCCTGAGATCACCATACTGGAAAGACTTCATGTAGGCAATCTAACTTATCATCCAGCTGAGTCCAGCCTTCTAGCATTCCCAGACATGGAACCAGATGAATAAAGTCATCTCAGCCCTTCTGCACAAGTCCATGTCACATCTGAATATTACCAGATTATCTCAGACAGTACCGAGGGTAAAAGAATGAATCCCAATCAATAACAACCACAACTATAATAAATTGGTTGTGTTTTAAGCTGCAAAGTTTTAGGGAGTAGTTTGTTATACACCACTACATAACTAGAAACTTCAGTGATATGAAAAGTTAAACAGCACTGCCTTTGGCCCCTGAAAGTGATGAGATTCCTGTTCCTAGAAAAGTCAGGCAGGGTTTGGATAGCTACTGGAAGAAATGTTTAATAAGGGATGTGAGCAACAGAAAAATACTACTTGACTATGTTGTTAAATTCTAATCACAATTTCCTCTTAGACTCTCCTGTAATGTTTGTTAGAAGGCAGCTTTTGGTTTCCCTGTATTTGTCAGGATTCTCCATAGAAAAAAATATATGATTTTTGTTTGTTATTTTACTTGCATGCTTTATGGAATTGGTTCATGTGATTGTGAAGACTCAACCAGTCCAGAATCTGTTGCAGGAGCCTGGCACACTTGATAATCAGGAAAGAGTTGCAGTCTGAGTTCAAAGGCACTCTACTCTAGAACACAGAAGGGCTGATATTGCAGATGAAATCCCAGGAACTGATGTTGAAGTTGACATCCAATGGCAGTCTACTAGAGATTTTCCTCTTGTGTGATAAAGGTCAGCATTCAAGCCTTCAATGGATTGGGTGAGGCCCACCCACAGTATGGACAGCAATTTTTCTTACTCAAAGGCAACCAATATAAATGTAAATATCATTCAAAAACATCCTCACAAAACATCCAGAATAATGTTTAACCAAATATCAGCACAATGGGCCAAAGTTGACATGTAAAATTAAGCATCATATCCTTTTCCCTCTCTCCACAAATTCTAATTCAGTAGGCATGGAGTTGGCTTCTACAATCTGTATTTATGTGGTGCTAAGGATTAAACTCAAGTACTTTTACATGCTAGGAAAGCATTCTACCATTGAGATACATCTTTAGCCCAGTAATATGTATTTTTAACAAGCTCTTTAGATGATTCTGATCCTAGCCATGTTTGGCACCCAGTACAGAAACCAAACTCTAGGTTTTTTTTTCCAACTCTGAGCCCATGAATGTATAAAAAGTTTTATCTAACTCCAGTTGGAATGACAATTATCAAAAATCCAAGCAACAATAAGTGTTGGCAGGGATGTGGGGGAAAGGTACACTCTTATACATTGCTGGTAAGAACTGCAAATTGGTTCACCCACTCTGGAAAGCAGCATAGAGATTCCTTAGAAAACTTAGAATGGAACTACCATTTGACCCAGATATCCCACTCCTCGGTTTATACCCAAAGGACTTAAAATCAGCATACTATAGTGACACAGCCACATCAATGTTTATAGCAGCACAATTCACAATAGCTAAACTGTGGAACCAACCTATATGCCCTTCAGTGGATGAATGGATAAAGAAAATGTGGCATATATTCACAATGAGATATTACTTAGCAATAAAAGAGAATAAAATTAAATTTAAAATAAAATTTGCAGGAAAAGAGATGGAGTTGGAGAATATCATGCTAAGTGAAGTAAGCCAATCCTCAAAAAACAAAGGCTGAATGTTTTCTCTGATATGTGGATGCTGATCCATAATGGTGTGTGGGGGGTAATGGAGGAACTTTGGATTTAGCAGAAGGAAGTAAGGGGAGAGGAGGGGATATGGGGGCAGGAAGGATGGTGGAATGAGACAGACGTTATTACCCTATGTACATGTATGATTGCATGAATGACGTTACTCTGCATCATGTACAACCAGAGAAATGAAAAGCTGTGCTCCATTTGTGTACAATGAGTTGAAATGCATTCTGCTGTTATGTATAACTAATTAGAACAAATAATAAAAACAAAAGTTAGGGCAGAAGTTCCAGTGGCTTGGAAGGCTAAGGCAGGAGGATTGTGAGTTCAAAGTCAGCTTCAGCAATGGCAAGGCGCTAAGCAACTCAATGAGACACTGTCTCTAAATAAAATACAAAATAAGGCTGGGGATATAGCTAAGTGGTTGAGTACCCCAGGGTTCAATCCCCAGTGCCCCTCCAAAAAAAAAAAATTGGTGCAGAAGTAATCTGGTTCAATTTCATTGCCATTCCTACTGGGTTCTTTCTTGGTAAGGCTATTGCTACAAAATGTTGGTCCATGCTCAACCTTGGGGAAAATCCTTCAGGGATACTCACTCAGTCCCTGTGATGTGATTCTCCAGAGCTATTATTTCAGATGGACATCTGGGCCAACTGATCACCTCTTTGGCCAGTTCTTCAGACATGGGACTTGGGACTTTACTGTGAAGTACTTATTTCATACATTCCTCTGTTTATAGAGAAAACTTCATTGTAGCCCTCAGAAAATGTATAGCCTTCATCCAATGAGAAATATGACTTTCTGTTAACTCAAGCTATGATAGCCTGTGCATTAGTCTTCTATCCTGAATACCAGCTGAATGTCTTTACTGAACCTTCCTATTCAAAGAATTAGAGATCATAGTTAAAATATCAATTTTAAAAGCTAACACTTCTTATATATTTAATATATGGTAAGCAGTTTCAGAATTTACTTAACATGACATTAGTGTGATATATGTACTCATCACTCCCATTTTTCACTTTAGGAAACTGAGGCACAAATAAGCAATGTAATTTTCCATAATCACACAGCAAGTGAGTGATGAAATTGAGATTGGCATCCATGCAATGAATATCAGAAGTCTGTGTTTTTCGTTAAAGTCATTTCTGGTTTCAGATTCCCACTTCTGAAGGTAGATCTCCATAAGGAATTAACCAGGCTAAGTTGATTTCCATCAGCTTTACTTCACCAGCTTCTGTTTCCTGGAAGAATTCACAGGTCCTTGTGACTCTTAGCCTCTCCTGTTGTAGATTTCTTTGGAATTCTTATTGACCATACCCACTAAAAGCCAGAAAATCATAGACTCTTTAATGCTAAATTCATCCAGTCCAGTGACTCCAAGCCAGAATGACTATAAAAATGAAACAGGTTAAAATGATGGTTCCTGGACAATGCTGTAAGCATCAAGAATATTTGCAGATAAGGATCAAGAGCTTGTACTTTTAGCAAGTTACTCTGATGATCTATAAGTTCTAGGGAATGACATACTTCAATATTCTCTCCTTTAATCCTCTGTACAATATTCTTAGTGCATATTATTTCAGCTCCTGTTTGTGCCCTTTGCTCTTTACCACCCCCCAACCACAAAATACATGTGTTCTTACAAACACACGAGAAATGTGAGTAATCGGAGATCAGCAATGCTAGCAGGGATCACCTTTCTTTGTTAATCTGAAATCGCCCTCTTTATAACATTTATATTGGTAGTCCTCATTCTGCCATCAAAAGTCAGAGTTAGCAGGTAATACATCTTGAATTAAATAGTTTTTTCTCTCTCTATGTAACTATATGTACGTATATACATATATATATATATATATCTACATAGAGAGCTATATATGTATAAAACTATTATAGAAATATTTAACTTTTATTGTTGTGGTTGCAGTACTGGGGCTTAAAACCAGGGTTCCATGAAAGATAGGTAGGCTAGCACTATATCCCTTAGCTAAACCTATACCTGTTCCAGTCCTCTATTATTTTTTTGAGGAGTGCAACCAAATTTTCACTAAGTGTTCTGTTATCTGGGAGGGAATATTCTCAGTTTACTCACTGTTTGTCATATGAAAGTTTGAATTCTTGCATCTGTCTCATCTTCTCTAGGCATGTTACATCTTACAGTTTGGTCCCACTTAGAATATGAAATCCTTATCAAGACAAAGTAATTCAGATATAGTATTACCATTGCTGACAACTGTTTCCTCCTACATTCTGAATATTCTATATCTATAAATACAGCCTAAAGTGGTGTTAATATTTGGAGCAACCCTCTGCATTTATAAGGGCTAGAAAATATCTGCCACCTCCTTTATGTCTTTCTCACATTAAGACATAAGTGTTGCTGGGTACCATGGCACATGCCTGGGATCCCAGTGACTCAGCTGGCTGAGGCTGGAGGATTGCTATTTCAAAACCAGCTTCAACAACTTAGCAAGGTGCTAAGCAACTCAGTGAGATTCTGTCTCTAAGCAAAATACAAAAATAAAGGGGTGGGGTGCTGGGGATGTGGCTCAGTGTTTAAGTGCCCCTGGGTTCAATCCCCAGTACAAAAAAACAAACAAACAAACAAACAAACAAAAAAAAACCAGAAACAAACAAACAAAAAAAGACATAAATGTCATCTTCATATGTAAAAATGTAGTAGGATGAATAATGATCCTCCAATGATATGTATATCCTGATTTCTTGAAACTTTGAATGTTACTTTATATGGCAAAAAGCATTTTTATTAACTTAAGTATCTTAAAATGGGAATATTCTCTTGTATTACCTGGGTGGTCTTACTGTAATCACAAGGGGGAGACAAAAGCATTTGGAGGAGAGAGATTTGAAGATTCTATTCTGTTAACTTTAAAGATGAAAGAAGGGGAAACATGCCAAGAAAAGTTGATGACCTTTCAAAACTAGAAAAGGTAAGGAAACAGATTCTCCCAGAGAACCTCCAGAAAGTAAATGAACCCTGAAAACACCTTGATTTTAGTACAGTGAGCTTTCTGTTGAACTTCTGATTTCTAGAACTATAAGATAATATATTTTGTTATTTTAAGCCATTGCATTTGTGATAATTTGTTACAGCAGCAACAGGAAAGTAAATAAAGGTCACTTATTTTGTAGGAATTTTAGAATGACTGAGAAGGAAGATGAGATCATCTAGTTCAACCAGCAGGGACACAGAGACTAAGAGAGAGTCAGATACTTACCTGAAGTCACAGAACAAGTTATTGGTAGGCCTGAGACTAGAATCATATCCTACATTTTTGGCTGGGGAAATTTCCCCCATCCATTTTGTTAAGTAAGTATCTGCTTTCATGGAACAGGACAGAGTTTAAAGGGCCCTTACAGAGAAATATGGCATTGAAAATCCAACACTTCCAGAGCATGAACCTGTGGCAAAATTAGGGAACAGAACTAGCAAGGAGTGGCAGTGAGTCAGTGCCAAAGCCAAGTATATGACCCAGGTCTTTAGATTCTTGTATCTCTCCAATACACCATGTCGCCTGCCACCTATCTTTGGACACATGTCTCATTTCCTTTAACTACTTACAGCTACTTCCCCACTCTAGCTCCCTATGTAGCTCTGAGTTAGTGACAGGAGATTATTGAGAACAGAAATCACTCATGGTTTCTGTGCCAACACAAGCAGGGAATTTGACAGTTTGAAATATTTCACTTTGCAGTCAACATTTGTAAATGTCTATTTTGTGCTGGTTTTGTTTAATAGGAAATTAAAAATCTAATTTTAAACTCCAAAGTTTATTTTTGATCACATTTTGTCTGTAAGAAATGAATGTAAATATTGTTATTATTTGCTCGTTTTCCATACTACTGGCTCCATCAGAAATGGAGAAAATTTAAGTTAGTGGGGGCTGATGATAATTTTCAAATGATGTAGAGATGGGGAAAGAGGGCAGGTCTCTCAGGACTTCTATTGAGGATTCTATAACAGGCCCTGAATTGAAACAGACCTAGGTTCAAATCCTAACTCCATGGCTTTTTAGGCATGTCTGTTTTAATAAGTCACTTCACTTATGATGAGTTTCCTCATCTTTTACAGGTGATAATAGCAACAGTATTTATCTTTTATAGTTGAAGAAAATGTTAAATAATTTATTACAGATAAAATGTTTAGTGGAGTATTTGGTACAGAGGAAACACTCGAGAAATGGTTCTGGTTATAATTTTGGTAACAGTATTATTTTAACATTGCAGGAATAAAGTTTGGGATAGCCAGAGAAACCTGGTGAGACTAAGGAAGCCACTTTATTCTTTCCTGAGATCAAGAAAATGGTGAGTTCTCTGGGCCTGGACTCACTAGATATTTGCTCCAATGCTTGGCCCAGAGTTAGAAGATATAGTAGATAGTAGATAAACAGAACTCTGGTCTGGGGATCATAAACCCTAGGTTCTAGTCTCATATACACCATTGACTTTCTTGATGACCATGAACAAATTACTACCTTTCCTAGGCTTCAATTACCTCATCAATGAAATAGAAGAACAAATTTGGTTATTAGTTCATTCATTCATTTATTCTAGCACTAACAAGTGATACCACACCCTGGTTGATAATATATAAGCAATGAGAAGCCCCTTATCAGGTGAGTGAAATGGTCAGCTTTAGATTTCCTAGACAGGACACTCGGTGAAAAGTGGAAAATAGTCTGAAAAGGGAGAAAAGGGAACAGAGAGATTTTTAGGAGGTTGATGCAATTTGCCGTGACCTTTGAGGAAGTTGATGCAATGTACCATAAATGGTGAGCCCTTGAAGGAGGGCAAAAGCAGCACCACAAAATAGCCTTCTAACAACCGTTTGAACTCTTTAAATCATGGCAGCACTAGACTATGCTTTCAATTCTTCAAGAGGTATTTTCAGATCGTGTTGACCTCATTGTATATATCTCATATATTACCATGTCGCTTTTGCACATTTAAAAAATGACGTCAGCGATGTGACACACACTGGGAGGTCTGGTCTCAGGAGTGTGAAAAGCACGGAGCATTTCAGCTTGCAGCCAGCTGTCATCCTGGCTTCTACTCAGAGGAAGCCAAAAAGTACTGCAGTTCAA
>NW_026000294.1:5324208-5343844 GCF_001458135.2 Marmota marmota marmota | reverse complement strand
GTTTTTTTTTTTTTTTTTTTTGTACAAGGCCAATGTGTGCAGGGTTGGTGCAGGATGGGTGGTGTAGGAGTAATGAGGAGAACTTCAAAGGTTACTACAATTATTGTCTATGTGAATGAAAACTAAGTCCCATTTTTCACACCAGTATTTAGTATTGTCTGTGCTCTACCTCAAGGCTATAATGTAGTGTGATACATTTTAAAATTTATTTTTAAGATTTAAAAATTTCTACTCATTATTAAAGAAATGCACTTTCATTGTGGAAAATTATAAGTACAGAATGCTAAACATTTATAACAAAATTTATTGAATCTCACAATGTGACACTGTGCTAAGGAAATTGCATGCATTATCTAATGTAACCCCATAAGAGTCCTGTGAGGAAGATACTCTTAAGTTGTCTTTTTTTACGTTATAAAACTTGTCAAGTTCATAATGCTAACACATGAATGGTTAGGATGTGAGACTCATTTTGTCTGACTCTAGAGTTTCTATTTTTGATGTTCATTTTAACTAAAAACACACACACAGAAAACCCATTTACTATCATAGTATCCATAGTCTAGCATTCCTAATTTTCTGGCATATTAAAAAAATACATATTTGAGAGACAGCAGACTTTAAAGGAAATGTGAATTCTTACCTATCAATTTGATAAATGAAATTATAAGGTTGTGGAATTACTCTAGTGGGTGAAACATTATTATAAAAGTAAATAAGTAATTCCAGAAAATATGAAGATAAACATAAAAAATATATAAATTCCATCATTTGAACTATAGTATTCCATCATTTGAACTACTATAGTATTTGGGCACAGTGACATTCTTTTAAAGACATGTATTTGTAAAAAATATATATATAAATATGTGCTTGTTAATATATTTATAATCAGAAACTTTTTTATTAGTTTCTATTTATGCCATAAGCTTTAAAAATGGCAGCAAAATATTCTATTAAATATGCTATTGTTTGACATTTATATTATTTTCCATTTTCTAGCATCTTAAAGAATGCCACAGTGAATAGCTTTTTGCACACAGACATATTGGTTCCATAGAATTTCATGCGTACTTATCATTTTCTAAGAATTAATCATATAGTTCTAGATGATGAAACACAAAGTTATTTAGAGCAATGATGTCTTCTGAGATTGAGTTGACTGTAAGGAAGACATCCCAGCAAAATGTCTTTAACATGTTGTCATTGATGTCCTGATTGCTATAGACAAGATCTTATTGATAAAAAAAGAAAATAAAAATTTGGCTGAGCACAGTGTTGCAAGCCTGTAATCTCAGAGGCTCAGGAGGCTGAGGACAGAGGATCACAAGTTCAAAGCCACTCTCAGCAATTTGGCAAGGCCTTAAGCAACTTAGAGAGATCCTATCTCAAAATTTAAAAAAAAAGAAAAGAAAAGAAAAAAGAGCTGGAGATGTGGCTTAGTGGTTAAGTGCCTCTGGGTTCAATCCCGAGTTGAAGAGAGGAGGGGGAAATTCTAAGACTGTCCTTTGGTACTCTGACAAAGACATTTTAGTGTTTTCAAAGTAAATTTGGAGGAAGTTCACAGGATCCAAAATAATTCCATTATTCATAAATAATGCAAATATTATAAACACTTTTTAAAAATATATAATTAATCCCCATGTCAGAACCTGGACAAATATTCACTAAAATTTGGTTCTTCTCTTTTTTCTGAGCACATATCTATTTCCCAGCTTCTTTTGAAGTTAAATTGCGGCAAAAAGACTGAGCATTAAGAGAATGTGAATGAAAATGGTAGGTTCCATATCCAGATCTTACCTAAAATATTTTCCACATTTTTTCTTTCCACTGTTTTGGTACATATGGTCACAATAACTTTGAAAGTTATGAATTGAAGATGGTAGAGTCGAATACAGAGAGAGTTGAGGTCTCTAAGTCATTACTTGGAGGAAAGCCATTCACTAATAACAACAGCCATTTTGCATATTTTTGGGAATAAGTAATAAACTTCTACCGTGTTTGAGCCATTAAACATTTTGGGTTTATTTGTTACTGTAGATAGCATTGCCTTAACTAATATATGATCTTTAATACAATGCATTAAAAATTCTTATAATGCCAAATATCTTAGCTAAAAGCTAATAAGTCACATTAAATACTGAAAAAAAATACAAAAATTAAAGCAGAATTTTAGTTGAAAGAATCATTAGATAAATTTGCCTGGTACTGAAATCAATGGTGGTGAGGAAGCAGGGAAATTTCCCACTACTTTTAGAGAGAGAAAATAGTTTAGTTAAGAGGATTTCAAATGGAAAAAAAAAAAAACTAAAGTTAATAACTAGATAAAAAGATTTCAAATATATTTAAATTCTATCTTACAGACAAATAAAGGGGAGTAAGAAGGAGGCAAGAAATCAAGGAATGGAGAAGACATAAGAGACAAATACAAAGAAATTGGAATGGAGACACAGACAAGTTATGAGTAAAACTTCTATTCTAATGATCATGCCACTTTAGCCCGCCTTTGCCCACAGCAGGCCTTTTCTAAGAAGATTTTCCTTGGCTTTAGCTTCTTGTTTGGAAATTAAGCCAGAAGTCTTCACCATAGTTTGTTCCCATGAGACCTTGGCATCACATCTACAAATAATTAGATCCAGAATTTGAGCCACTTGAAGCATAGGTACCCATTCACATGCTATTCATGGGCAATGACATAACCTGATAAGAGAACTTCATCTAATCCAGGTATTCTAACCCTGGTTTATAGCTGCCAAACCACTAATATCTTATTCTTGGGACGTTTGAATTTAAGACAGGGAAAGTTCAGCAATCCTATTAAGATTGGTAGAATTAGAAACAGAGTCTCCTTGTGGCAGGATACCAGATCAGAAACAATGTACATCACTGAGTCATCTTCTGTCCTGACAAATGGGGTGGTTCCTATTCTACTTTATACTCCATATGTCCTTAAAATAACTTTCCATTACCTGAAGTAAGGCAAACATATCTCTATGCCTTGTTAACCAAAACAACTACTAAAATATCCATTTCAGCATTTAAAAATGCTAAATGATCTTCAGAGTGAAAGCTGGGATTTTTAACTTGGACTGTTATTATATAATGTAAACAATATGACTTATATGGAATACTTCCCTCAAAATGAAATGGATGTCAATAAAAAATGGGTTTATGCTTCATGTGTGCCATATTCCATACAATAAAAACTCCCAAGAGTTATCTCCAAGTAGCACCTCTTCCCTGAACTTTAGACTTGTATATACAACTACCTATTTCACAACTCAATTCACATATACATTAAACATCCCAAACTGACTATATCTCAAACTGAACTCAAATCTCTTCTACTCAAGATTATTCCTACCACAAGTTCCCCATCTCAATGAATAAAAACCGCATACGTCTAGTTGCTTAAGACAAAAACCTGAAATCCATGATTCCTCTTACACCAACCACAGCCAATTTTCCAGTAAGACCTATTTGCTTCACTTTCAAATATATCCAGAATCTGACCACCTCTAATCACCTCCAGTGCTACCACCCTGCTTCAAGCCATCATTGTCTCCTACATGAATTTATGCATTAGCCTCCTTATTAATGTCCAAAATTTAATACTTTTCTTTTCACAATATCATTTTTTGGAGAGTAGCCAGAAGATAAGTTGGTCCAGAATGATGTATTTGCTTCTCCTGGTCAAGTACAAAAATAAATGCTAGATATAAAGAGACTTATAAAGGGAACTGGGATAGGCGGAAAGAGGAAGCAACCCAGTTAGCATTGAATCATGGTATCTTAATATACCCCCTTATCCAATAGAAGAAGGTAACCCAGTCCAAGTTTTTCCAGCCCCAATAGATACATATGTTTGTCTCCCTAATCGAAAGGAACTCCACCAATAATGCACAGAGAGTTTGGTAGCACTAGTATGAGGAAATTATGAGGAATTTGGTGGAAATAAGTGCCAAAAAGAAAATATTTCCTTTCCCATCAGGCTTGAACTTTCCCTCCTCCATCAGGAGACACCAAACAATTGGGAGGCACTGAAATGACACCTCTTGATGCAACTGGTCCAGCCTCAGAAGTTCTTTCTCCCTGAGGTCCAGAGACCCTTGCCCTCAAACTAGATATTCTAGGTGTGTTGACCTGGAGAAAGTATCTTCTTCTCCTCAGCACCAACAGAAATCAATGGGAGCTTTTCAGCACCAGATAAATAAAGCAAATAAAAATAAAAGCACAAAGGTCCTGGAAATTTAATTATCACAGGAATCAGTCCACAAAAGTAGGCCAGGACTTGTGGGCTAAACCTAAATGGGATAATTGCGTGCTAAAAATGATTTTCATAGAACCCGGAGGTTCGTAACATAATGGACAAAATGTACAGGATGCAATAAAAAATTATCTGTCAAACCAACTAAGAAAATCAAAATTTGAATGGGAAAAATAAGCTGGCATCAATATCAAATTAACCAGATGTTGGAATTATCTGATAGGGATTTTGAAGTAGCTACCATAAAATGTTCCAATAGTCAAATACAAAATTTCATGAAATTTATGAAAAAAATAGAAAATCTCAATGAAGAAATAGAAGTTATAAAAATGAACCTAATGAAAATTATAGATGAAAAGATACAATAAATTAAAAACCAGTTGGATGAAGAACTTAGAGTAAAACAAGAGCTAACAAGAGATAGAATTAATAAACTTTGGGGCATATTAATAGAATTTACCCAATAAGAAGAACAGACGGAATTTAAAAAGAGGACTGAAAAAATTGAACATAGTATCAGAAACCTATAGGACATTAACAAAATGTCCAATGTTTGTATCATTGAAGCCCGATAAAGAGAGAAAAAAAGATAATGGAACTCGAGAATTTTTAAAGAAATATGCCAGATAATTGGTGAAAGACCATCAAATTTAAGAGATTCAGGCAACCTCAAGAAAATGTGCAACATGGCACCAAAATTAAACTTCTGAAAATTAAAGGCAACCAAAGTCTTGAAGGTAGTGAGATAATCAACACCTGATGCATAGAGGAACACCAATTAGACTGATTAAATTTTTCATCAGAAACTATGGAAATAAAACAGATGTGGCACAACAAGTTCTGAAGTAAAGGAACTTTCAAAAGCAAATTCTACGTCTGACAAAACTATCCCTTGGGAATAAAGTAGGAATAGACATTTTCACATAAGGGAAAACTAAAGGAGTTTGCTGCTAGTAGACTTCTCCTTAAACAACGGCAAGAGGAAGTTCTTAAGACAGAAAGAAATAATAGAAGGAATCTTAGATAATCAGAATAAAGGAAAAATAATATAAATATATGTATAGACAATGGATTACATTTCTCTTTATGAATTTTGTAAATCGTATCTGATG
This sequence comes from Marmota marmota marmota, assembly GCF_001458135.2. Taxonomy (NCBI): domain Eukaryota; kingdom Metazoa; phylum Chordata; class Mammalia; order Rodentia; family Sciuridae; genus Marmota; species Marmota marmota. The sequence continues at coordinate 5,338,465 of NW_026000294.1, read as the reverse complement.
ACCGAAACAAAAATGTAACACTCTCTGATTCTCAAAGGCCCATATAACCTTGTGCCCCTGTCGCATTATCACTTACCCTTCCCACATTGTCTTCCTACCACTCTTCATGATATTCACTTACTCCACTCACATTGACCTCCTTACTTTTTTCTCAAATATATCAGGCATGCTCCTGTCTTATGATTTTGGAACTCATAGTCCCTTATGCTTGGAATGCTCTTCCTTTAAACATCCACATGGTCTTTGCTTAAAAGTCACTTATTCAGTGAGTTTTTCCTGAAATTTTCTTTAAATTCATCTCCTATTTCTAGTCCTCTGTATCCTCATTTCATGCTTTTGATTCCCTTGCAAGAATGACATTTTCATGAACACAGAGATTATTGTTTTCTTTATATTTGGTTTAGAAGTACCCAAAGTAGTATGTTACAAAGAGTAGAGACTTATATGTTTGCATGAATTAATAAATTAGTTAGCAAATTCAAGACATTTTTTTCTCTTGGGTACTCTGAGAATGACATAATGCCACATTTTGAAAAGCATGCAGGTCACCATTTTTTTAAGACTGAGAGATATATTATCAAAGTCTAGAGGGCATAAGCAAAGGGAAAGAATTTAAAACTATAAATGTTTTTCAATTCATGATCTTTTCACTTTCCAACCTGCTGATTTAATTAGTTATGTACTGATCACCTACTACACATTATTTTATATAAAAGGTCATTTAATATTTGCAATAGCTTATAAAGTAAACATTGTCATTTTCTTTATTCTAAGATGTTACAGATTGAAATTTTCCCTATTAATTTAATAAACACTTGTTAGAAGAAAGAAAAAGTTAGAAAGGCAGGCAGAAAGTAAATATAGCCAGGAACCTAAAGAAAATATACATATGGATTGTAGGATACTTTTCATTTTCAGAAGCTTGATTTCAGAAATTGATTGTAACATTTGAGGCAATAGGTTATTAGTTCCTTTTCACAGTCAAATGAACTGAATATCAGAGAGGTTAAGTAATAACCTTGAATCAAATAGCCATATAAATAGTATAAATTAAATACAGTACTACTTGATTCCAAAGCCTGTACTGTTTCCATTGTACTTCCCTGTCTCTGCTCAGAGGTTATCCCAGTGTTGCTCAAGCAGGTTGTTACCAGTCCATAAAGATGTTTTAGAGGGTGGGTGATACTGTAATAACTTAGAAATACCACTGGTATTTACAAGACAGGGCCCAATAAGACTAAACACTCATACAATGCATCAAACCAGTTCCATTTTAACAAAAACTACACCAGGAAAAAGTCAGATGATGAGTTATTAACATCTACTGATAGCCCACCACATGCTAGTGCTAGGCTGTGAATAGTGTTGCAAATATGAAAAAGACACTATTCATCCTCTCAGGAAACTCACTGGCTAGTGAGAGATACATAATTGTCTCCCATACAGCATAAGTAATTTATCAAAATTATGGAAAATTGTATAAGGATCAGAAAAAGAGTAAGGATAATTCAAGAAAGACTCCCTGGAGGACATGGAATTTGAGTTGGGTCTTGAAAAACAAGTATAATGTTAAAAAAAGAAAAACACATGTATATATATAAAACATGTATATATGTATATGTATACATAACTTTATTTTGAAATGACTAATAATTGTACATATTCATGAGTACAGTGTGATATTTCAATATTTATATACGGTGTGTTATCATCATATACCTCATCTGAAATACTTATTGTTTGGGGAACACTCAAAATCCTCCCTAATATGTATTTCAAAATATGCAGTTATTTGTTATCAGCAATAATTATGCTATTAAGTGCGACTTTCTAAATTAGAGAAAGGGAAGTGTATACTTCAGTCGCAAAAGGCAGCATATATGAAGGCATTAGATGTAGAAGGAAATGTCTGTAAAACTAGTTATAGGTACTATCTGATGTTACAGCCCTAGTGCTTAGTTGCATTCATATTCAGCCTCTGCTAGTTATTAGTTATAAATGCAAAGGAAAACTATCTAACCTGCGTCTGCCTCACTTTCCTGCTATATAAAATTGGAATAGAATCTCGTAGGATTGGTGGGAGAATACATGTATTAAAGCACATGAAATATTTAGAATGGTATCAAGTACAAAATTATAATCCTTCAGTTTACATTAACTTGGTTATTTAAAAAACAGACTTGTTTGTTTTTTGTTTATACTCTGTTCCAGCATGGATTTAAGATAAATGCCTGATAAATATACATATTAGATAGATAGATGGGTAGAAATAGATACAGATGTATAGCTATAGAGAGAGGTATTATAATTTTGGGAAACTTTATAATTTCCAGTTTAAAAAGCTTGAGTTGTGATACGTAAAATATAAAGGTAGGGCATAGATCAGGTCATAAACATCACTGTATTTATACCTGATATAATATTTTATCTTATATAAGAAATGGGGAATAATAGGTGGATCTTAAACAGAGGGTTAGCATCATCTGATTTGTGTCCTTAGACGGACTACTCTTGAGTCTCCTGTGAAAGATGGACTGGAGAGGAAACACTGCAATCAGGGACACCACCAGAAAATGGTTAAAAAGTTCCATGATAGAAGTGATAATATCTAAGTTAAGAAAGTGTTAGAGTGACAGAAAATGAGATAGATTTGTGAAAGAATCACTATCTACAAGACTTGGTTATTGATTGATTGGGTATAAGTGGGATTGGAAAAGTGTGAAGGAAGAGTGGCACTTAACAACTTAGATCTAGAAATCTCCTGACTCTTGTCCAGTGCTCTTACCATTTCTCTAAGTTATTTACTTTTCCCTGCTGCTGCTATTAGCTTGTGTTGGACCTCTTCCATGGCACAGGAGCCTGCTCTTTTAGTGGAGTATCCTGTGTATTCTGCTTGTCTCCATTATTATACTAAGGGGCTCTAAACTGAGAGTAAAACTTCTATCTTTCCTTTATGTCCAGAGATGCTCATTTATAGAGCCATTCCTGGAGGTTGGCCATCCCCTACACAGGAGCTCCTACGGCCCTTGGGTGGCCTGGGCATGGGCACAGGAATTGAGGAAGGTGCCTAGAGCCCTCTGTTGTTTAATGCACAGTTCTCTGGGATTCAGTTCTGTGTCTCCGTGGGAAATCTTCACAAATACTATGATTCCAGCCACCCTGGGGGCTTTGCCCAAGCAGAGAGTGCTCTTGGCTGAGCCTGCACTCCTTCCATTTCTAAACTTTGTGTATTTCAAGGGAAATCTGATCTGGACCCTTCTGATTCATTTACACTTAAATCATCCAAGGGCTCTGTTGTAAGAGTGAACTCAGCTCCAAAAATGTCTTATAAGCTTTGGTTATAAAACTCCCTAAGATTTTGTGAGCTAGAGTTTTTTTTTTTTAACTCCCCTTTTCTTTGAAACAAGATGTTGTGACTTTGCCAAGAGTAAATGGATTTCCAACCTCAAAGGGGTCATGTTTGGTTCAAGAGTCAGAAATCATGAAGCTCAAAGGCCCAAATGCATTCTTCAAGATTTGGCAATAATGAACCCCAGGAGGATGGGATAAAATGATAAATATAGGAGAAGCTGGGTGAGGGGGTGACAGGAAGCATACATTCTACCCTTTTGGCTCAATGTCCAAAAGCCTTAGGATTTTTGTCCCTTAACTGAGAAATGGGACCATGAGGCAGCACACTCCTATAAGGCACCAGCAAATTAGACAGAAAATTCCCATTTTGAACAAGTGCCTGAAAATTTAGAGTGCTTTTTACAATCTTTCCTTTCACTTAGTTCTGCAACAGCTTTGTGAGCTATGAACAATCATCCCCATTTTTCAGCAGAACAGAATGAGTCTAAAGAGAGGTGAGGTGATATATTCAAGGCATTGGCATTGAACTTATAGTAAAATTAGTAATTCTTTTAAATTAACTCATATTGCATTAGTATTGGAGAAATAAGAGGTGGCAACTTGCTGTTGTGCTGGCACATACCTGTAATCCTGGCAATTTGGGAAGTTGAGCAGTAGGATCCCAAGTTTGAGGCCAACATAAGCAACTTAGCAAGACCCTGTCTTAACAAAAGGTAGGAGATGGGGACGTAGCTCATAAGTAAAGTGCCTCTGGATTTAATTCCCAATCAACCGCTCCCCGCCCCCCCCCCCAAACAGGAAAAAACAACAACAATGATATAACAACTTACCTTGTTCTGCTGCCAGACATGAAACAACAATGACAGAGTTCCTATCCAGGGAGTTCTCTTTGAAGCTTCCCTGCTAAGAGTTGTCCCTCATCCTGTTGGAGCCCCATGGAAAGTTTACCCATGCACCTTTTACCTTTTGTTTTCCAGTTTTCTGTGTATTTATCTTATAATATTCCTTCTCATTATTCTTCACACTTCCCTGAAATATGAACATCTCAAAGGCTGAAATGTGTGCTACTCATTTTGGGGCTCAGTGTGTAGTTCAGTGTCAGACACCGGATGGGGTAATCTCTTAATAAGTGTTGAATTATGTGTGGAAGGTGGATCTGCGAGCATGTGCAGGCTTGCATGTGTGCAAATGATTGGGTATGAGATACATGCATTTTAGAGGCATATATATCTTGATAGGGGTAAGTGGTATTGATGTGCACTGGAAAAGTGAAAAGTTATAAATGCATGTACTGTGTGTGCACTGGAAAGGTGCAATTCTGTGAGTGGTTTAGAAGTGAGGTCTGTCTAAATTTTACTCTGGAACTACATAGGAAAGGAGATTATGCTTGTTGAAAAAATTCATTGACAAGTGCATGGCTTTTATGGCTACAGCTCAGCACTGAAGGTTACAAAGTCCAGAACTAAAGGCATTCTAACATCTCTTCTGGTACTGTACCACAGGGGAATGGGTCACAAATCCAGGAATCAGAAAAAAAATGAAGTCAGAAAAGTTCACAGTTGAAGCCCTCAACTTCCTCTTTCTGTGGCCTTTTGTGCCCTTTCTCTCCACACCCAGCCCTTAGGGCCCTCAAGTTAGGGCAGGTCTCCTTTGAACAAGGAAGATGTATGTTAAGTAGGGTTGAGCAAGAGAACCACAAGGCCTTCCTTTCAGAACCTAAGTCTCCCAGGGTCTTCTTGGCTGCCTGCTGCCACCATTCATATAATCCAGGAGCATGTAGAGATTTTCTAAAACCTCTGTACTCTGGTACATACATCAATTGGACTGGAAGATAGAATCCATTAAACAGAAATGTCCTTCTTTCTGCATAACTAAATCTATAAATGTATTTGTGATTGGACCTAGTTTTTACACCTTCTATTACAATGAGGATATTATTCTCTTATATGAGGCCAATTTTTCTACCTACATTTTAGATCCCAAACCCTCTCATTTTTTCAATGACATCATCTCGATTTCCATTCTTGCCCCCTCCTACATTTTTTTTCTAATGGATCATCCTACAAACATGTTGTAGTATCTCTCCATTACAAAAACTTTCTTCCTTGATCTCACAGTCCCCTTTATTTACCTCTGTGGCTATTTCTGTGTTCAACTTGAAGAAACTTTAAAAAGGGTCATTTAGAAATACTGTCCTTTTCTTTCATCTGTAAGTCACTCCAAACTGGATTCTGGTAAAAATACTTAGCCATAAAGAATGGAATTGAGGAATTTACTGCTAAATGGATGGAATTGGAGAACATCATGCTAATTAAAACAAATCAGACTCAGAAAATCAATTGTTGAATTTTTTTCCCATATGTGGATGATATAAAAAATAAGGCAAAAGTGGGAGGAATCCCATGAAAATAAAAGAGAGATCAGTGGAATTGAGGAATGGGGTTGAAGGGGAGGGAGGAGGGACAGGAAAAGGGAAGATCAGTAGAATGAATCTGTTAAAACTTTCCTATGTACATATATAAATATACCACAGTGAACTTCACCTTTATGCTATTATAATGCATTTATTAAAATATATATAAATAAATAGAAAAAAGAAAAAATGAAATTACAGTACACAATGTAGAAGAGTTGGACAATTTTCTGTGTTGCCCAATCATATACTTCCATGTAATACAAAAAAATTATTTGCCATTCTGGTAGAAATAACTAGCCAAATGCAAAATGGGCCCTTTCTATAATGTTCCTATTTTTTTTAAACTGGAGTAGAACAGAGATTTTGAATATGCATCCTTAAGTATGCTTTTGTTGAACACATTTATCCATTTTGTTAATATTTTTTTTATGAGTTTGGGGGATTGCATAGAATCCCAGCTCTGCCAACTTAGTTTGGCCAAATTATTCATCTCCCTTGGCCATATTTTCTTCATCTTGTATGTGGCAAAAATAATAGTCCCTGCCTTACAGATCACTGTGAGAATGAAATGAAATAACATGTAGAGCACTTTTCATGTTAATATTAATTAAAAAATAAAGTCTGCTTATTATAAATACTCTCATTCAGATCATCAATGATCTTCATGTTGTCAAATCCCATGGATATTTTTTGACATCAAATTTCCTGTCACAACTTTTAAATTTTGATCACTTTATTTTCTAAAATTATATTGCTATAGAACACTTACCATGAAATTTATTTTACAATATATTATTGTTTACTGTAAGTACAATGCTGTCCAGCAGATCTATGGAATTTATTCATTTTGCTAAACTGAAACTTTAACTTTATGCCTGATGATTAGCAACTTCCTGTTTCTGCCCTCCCATGGTGACCTCCATTTTATTCTTTGATTCTATGGTTATTTAAGTAACTCTGATAAATGGAATCATTCAATATCTATGGGACTGGCTTTTTCATTTAGTATAATGCTCACAAGATTCATCCATATTGTTGCATATTTCAGAATTTCTTTCTTCTCTAAAGGGTAAATAGCATTACATTGTACATATAGAACAACCTTTTAAAAAGTCTATTCATCTGTAGATCAACATGTTGGTTGTTTCCATATCTTGGCAATTATGAATTGTACTGAAGTGAAATAGGAGTAGTGTTACTCATTAAGGTCCTGATTTCAGGACTGGGGATATAGCTCAGTTGGTAGAGTATGTTCCTTGCATGCATAAGGCTCTGGGTTCAATCCCCAGCACCACAAACACACACACACACACACACACACACACACACACCCACAAGATCTCGATTTCAATTTTTTCAGATAAAAACTTGCATAAGTGGAATTATTGGATTTTTTTTTTTTTTTGTATTGGGGATTGAACCCAGAGACACACTAAACCACCGAGCTGCATCCCCAGCCTTTAATTTTTTTTTTTAATTTTGAGGCAGGATCTTGCTAAGTTGCTTAGGGTCTCATTAAATTGCTGAGGCTGATTTTGAAATTGAGATCCTTTTGCCTCAGCCTCCAGAGCTGCTGGGATTATAGGCATGTGCCACTGTGCCTTGCTGAATTTTTAATTTTTTGAGAAACCTCCACCCTGTTTTCTTTAGTGTTTGTACCATTTTCCAGTCTATCAACAGAGTTCAAGGGTTCCATTGTCCCACATCCTCTCCTATATTTGTTTACCTTTTGTGTATGGCTAATCTCACATATCATAATGTCTTCCAGATTCACCATTTTTGTCACAAATGACAAAAATTCCTTCTTTTTTTAAGCCAAATAGTATTCCTTTGTGTATATGTTCCATATATTTTTTTATCCATTGATATACTGATGGATACTTAGGTTGATTCTGTTGGCTATTGTGAATAATGCTGCAATGATGATGGAAATGCAGATATAGCTTTAACATGTTGATTTCATTTTCTTTGGATATATATATCTAGTAATGAGATTGCTATGTCATGTGTATTATGTGGTTGTTTTAGTTTTAAAGTTTTGAGGAAACCTCCATATTGTCTTCCACAATGGTTATATTATCTAATTTTATTCCTTTGCATGTGGTTTTCTTGTTAGCCATACATCATTTGTTGAAGTACCTATACTTTTTCCAATTTTTTAAAATATTTATTTTTTTAGTTTTTTTAGGTGAACACAATATCTTTATTTTACATTTATGTGATGCTGAGAATCAAACCTAGTGCCTCACACATGATAGGCGAGCGCACTACCACTTGAGCCACATCCCCAGCCCCTACTTTTTCCAATTTTTATTGCTACCACATTTGTTGAAGATCAGTTAATCTTATATGCATGGATTAATTTCTAGGCTTTGTGTTATGTTCCATTGGCCTATATCCCTGCCTTCTGCCAATATTATTCTGTTTTTTAAAATGATTTTTTTTGGTACCATGGATTGAACTCAGGGGAACTAGACCATTGAGTCACATCCCCAGCCTATTTGGTATTTTGTTTAGAGACAAGGTCTCACTAAGTTGCTTAACAACAACTTGCTTTTGCTGAGGCTGACTTTGAACTCACGATCCTTCTGTCTCAGCCTCTGGAGCCACTTTCATGCTGGTTTGATAATTTGTATCTTTGTAAAATATTTTACATCAAGAAGTGGACACTTCTTAACTCTATGAGGACAGCATTATCTTCATAACAAAGCCAGAAAACCCATCACAGGAAAAAAAAAACCTATTGCTCAGTATCCTTAGTGAAATTACATACAAAAATTCTTTAAAAAGAATCTACCCTGCTTTGTAAGGATCATCAATATCCTTGGATTTATCCCTGGCATACAAAGGTGGTTCAACATTAAAATTAATATCATATGCCATGTTAACAGTATGAAATCTAAAAATCATGTGGTGATCTCAATAGATTAATAAAAAAGAATTTGACAAGTTTCAATACACTTTTATGATACAAACTCTATAAAAACTAAAAATAGTGGGACATTACCTCAACAAAATAAAATGATATTTTACAAACACACAGCAAACATCATACTCAAGGGTGAAAACCAAACTTTTCCTCTAAGATGAGGAATAAGATTAGGATGTCCACTCCCATCACGCCTATTCAACGTAGTACTGAATGTCCTAGTCAGAGAAACCAGCAAGAAAATAAATAACGAAATAAAAGGAATCAAAATCAGAAAAGAACATGGAAAATCATTTGCTTGCATGTGACATGCTTTCAAATGTAGACTACTTTAAAGATTCCACCAAAATTGTTATGACGAACAAAGATAATTTCAGGATCAAAATCAACATAGAAAAGTCGTTTTTATTCTCTCTTTTTTTAAATACACCAATGACAAGCCATACCAAAAAAGAAATTAGGGAAACAATCCCATTTACAACAACATTAAAAAGAATGAAATGCTTAAGTATAAAGTTAACCAAGAAGCTGAAAGGGATGTATATTGAAAGCTACAAATTAATAAAAAAAATAAAGAGTATACAAACCAAGAGGTCTTACATCCCATGACCATCTATTGGACAAATTAATATTTAAATATCCTGGGTCTGAGGTTGTGGCTCAGAGGTAACACACTTGCCTAGCACACTTCGAGGCTTTGGGTTTGATCCTTAGCACCACATAAAAATAATTAAATAAAATAAAGGTATTGTGTCTAAGTACAAATAAAAAAATAAATATTTAAAAAAATATTTAAATGTCCTTACTAACTAAACAGATCTACAGATTTGATGACTTTGCTATCAAAATATCAAATGGAAATTTTATAGAAATAGAAAGAAAGTTTAAAAATTCATATTGAACCACACAGGATGATGATTTACCAAAACAATTTTGAGGAAGTACAACTCCATTGTTTTTTCGTTGTTTCTTCTTTCACCTTCCATGATGCTGCATTATCTTGGTTTTCTTTAACTTTCAATTATTGTTCCTTAGAATTATTCTTAGCATATTGGTTCTTCTTAAACTCTGGGCTAATACAGAACATGTACATGAATCTGCTTCTTTTGTTTCTTCCTAGTTGATGATTTCCATGGTTTCAAGATTCATCTGCATTTGCAACTCACAAATATATATATATATATATATATATATATATATATTTTTTTTTTTTTTTTTTTTTTTTTTTTNTTATGACAGTTATGACCTATCCAGACCATCCTAGATTGGATGTGAGTGGACTTACTGGGTGATAACCCTAGGCCGGGTGGAGGGTGAGGGGTGACATTACGCTGGGTCATTGGGGGAGTGCCCTGGAAGGGCTGTTCTTTCTGTGGGCACCTTCCTCTCAGCTCCCTGCTTCCTTGCTGCCTAGAGGGGTGCAATGTACCTTTGTTGGGCCCTTCCTCCACGATGTGTCACCTCCCTTGGGCCCAGAACAGTGGAATCAGCCTTCTATAGACTGAGACCTCTGATACCCTGAGCCAAAATAAACTTTTCTTAAGTTATTCTTCTCAGGTATTTTGTTCACAGCAATGTAAAAGGTGAGAAAATCACCAGCTAAATTATTTCAAAATATTTTATTTCCATATAACTGCCGCAGTCTAGCTGCAGCAAAATAACCGGGGGGGGGCGAACAACTTGTGTACGTTGATACAGCAGGAGTAGGAGCCGTTTATTGCAGGACAGGAGCAGTATTTATACATTCCACACAGCTTATCTAATTAGCATAAACTAGATACAGCAGTCAACCAATCAGGAATCTCCACACTTAATGGCTTGCTTTTGTTACTTCTCAAACCACTCCCTCTGGCATTTTGCCAGGCACCATCCAGACTTGTTTATGAACTCTAACATTCCCCTGGCAAAATGCCAGGTGTTATTTTGACTTGTTTACAGACTCTAACACATATTCAAAATAAAATCAGAATTCCTCATTAAGGTCTCTGACCTACTTCTTAAATATCTTCCCATCCTACTCTATAACATTCACTGCTACAGCCAAAATGTTCTCCTGACATTTCTGACATGTCTAGAAAGCTTTTTACCCTTGATATTTACTATTCTTGGAATGCTATTCCTCCACCTTAGCATGGTTGACTCCTTTTCATCCAAATGTCCCATCTTATATGTACTCCTTAGAATAATGCTTCCCTGGGATATTTATTTAAAATCTTAGCTCAGCCTCCACCATGACTGCCTCTCATATCACTCTTTATTTCCTTCATAGTCGTTACTGTAATGTATGTATGCTACCATTTTAATATGTCCCTGAGAAGCTGATGCATTGGAATATTAATCTTTATATTTATATATTAATGGTATTTAGAGGTGGGGCCTTTGGAAGCAATTAAGATTATATGAAATCATGAGGGTTGGGACCACTTGATAGAACTGATGGATTTGTAAGAAAAGCAAGAGACTGGAGCTAGCACACACTTGGTGTCTTATCATATGTTATGGTTTAGATATGAAATGTCCCCCAAAAGCTCATGTGTGAGAAAATGAAAGAATATTCAGAGATAAAATGATTAGATTGTAAGTGGTATAGCTTAATCAGTAGATGAATTCATTGATATGGATTACCAGCATGGTAACTATAGGAAGACAGGGTGTGGCTGGAAGAAGTAAGTCAATAGGGGCATGCCTTTGGGATTAATATTTTGTGCCTGATGAGCACAGCTCCCTATCTACTTACTGGTTGTCATGCCCTGAGCTGCTTTCTTCTATCCTGCTCTTCTGCCATGATCTTCTGTATTACTTTATGAATATATGGAGTTGACCCACAGTGGACTGAACCTCTGAAAGTGTGAGCCAAAATAAATTTTTCTTTTTCTAAATTTTTCTTTTTGGGTCTTTTGTTCACAGACATGCAAAGCTAATTAAAATCTATTATGCCTTCTATCATGTTATCATACAACAGGAAAGTTCTCAGCAGGGGCCAGGACCATGCTTTGGAACTTCTCAGTATCCAGAGCCATGAACTAAGTGAATGTCTATTCTTTATAAAATTTTGATTGGCACATAATAATTATACATATTCGTGTAATACAAGATACTGTTTTGATACATGTTGGCACTGTGCAATGATCAAATTCTATCATTTCAGCACACATTTGTGCATTATGTAATTATCAAATAGCATATCCATCACTTCAAATATTATCATTTTTTGTAGTAACATTCAAAGAGAGGATTCAAAATCCTCTCTTCCAGTTATGTTGCTTATTTTTTCCTCCAAATATTTCATTATTTATAAAACAATATAAGTGACAAAGATGTGGGAAGAGCAACATAAATTTACACATCACAAATAATATTTTAAAATATTTTTATTAGTGTATTATAGTTCTGCATAATAGTGGGGTTCATTTTGACATGATCATACATGCATTAAATATAATTTGCTTCACTTCACTCCCCAGTTCTATGTCTTTATCTCCCTTTCTCCAACCCATTGTTTTCCTCACTCTGTTATACTGGTCTTCTATTATTTATTGCTTTTTACTTGACACTTTATAGATATACATAAAGGTAAAATTCAATGTGGTATATTCATATGCATACATAGCATAATTTGGTCAATTTCATTCTGTATTTCCTCCTTTTTTTCCATTCATCCCCTTAATCTTCTATGCCCTTCTTCTACTCCCTTCTATTTTCTATTTTTATGATATATCTCACCCCCTTTTTGCTTATATTGTTCTAACTTCCACGTATGAGAGAAGACATTTGACCTTTGACTTTCTGAATGGCTTATTTTATTTACCATGATTTTGTCCACATCCATATATTTCTCAGCACAGGCCAAAATATCACTCATTTTTATGGCTGGGTAAAACTCTTTTGTGTATATATCCATATTTTCTTTATGCATTCATCTGTCAATGGGTACCAAGTCTGTTTCTATAACTTGCCTCTTTTGAACTGTACTGCTATAAACTTTTAAGATCCTGTGCCATTATATTATGCTGATTTTAGTTATTTTGGATAAATACCAATGAGTGGTATAGCTGGGTGATATGGTGATTCCATTCCTAGTCTTGAAGAATAATGCTTTCCAATGTGGTTGTACCAAATTTATGCCCTTCCAGCAATGTGTAAGTGTACCCTTTTCTGCACATCTTCACCAACATGTATTATTATTTGTAATTTTATTTTTTAATTAGAGCTTTATAGTTATACATAGTAGTTGAGTTCATCCTGACAAGCTCACACATGATTTTAGTTTGTGATTTATCACTTTTCTCTCCCCCTTTAACACTCATGTTCTTCCCATCCCCCATTCTCCTTCCTCTATTAGATTTCCTTTGCTCATCTATTTATTTATATTTGATTGGTTCTTGTATGTTTATATATGTACATAATATGATTTTTAAGAATCCATTCTGCATTGCTTCTCCTTACTAATCCCTTCACTCTCCCTCTTGGTCTCCTTCTTCTACATTACTAATCTTCCCTTTTTCTTTATGATATCCTATTTTTATTTCATCTACATTTCTTTTTCTTTGCTCTTACTTTCACAAAAGAGAGAAAACATTCAAGTATTGAGGTTCTGAGTTTGGCTTATTTCTGTTTTAGTCAGGTTTTTTTTCCTGCTTTGATGAAAAGACCTGTCAAGAACAATTTTAGAGGAGGAAAGGTTTATTTTGAGAACTCATGGTTGAAGCTATCTCAGTCCATAGATTGCCAAATCCATTCCTTGGGGCTTGAAGCGAGCATAACATCATAGTGGAAGGGTGTGATGAAAGGAAGCAGCTCATGTGATAATCAGAAAGCAGAGAGAGAAACTGCACTTTCTAGATACAAAATATATAACCAAAAAATCACACTCCCAGTGCCCACCTCCTCCACACCCTCATACCCTCAGTTACCACTCAGGTAATCCCTATCAGGGATAAATTCACTGATTGGGTTAAGGCTTTCATAACTCAAATGTTTCTCCTCTAAACCTTACATAGTCTTATATGTGAGCTTTTGGGAAACATCTCACATAATATTCACTTAGCATAAAATTATGAAAAATATTCACTTAGCATATATACATATATGTATACTCTGGATATTAGGGCTCTATCTGAAGTGTGAGGAGTAAAGATTTGTTCCCAGGATGTAGGCTCCCTATTTACCTCTCTTATTGTTTCTTTTGCTGAGAAAAAAACTTTTTAGTTTAAGTAAGTCCCATTTGTTGATTCTAGTTATTAACTTTTGTGCTATGGGTGTCCTATTGAGGAATTTGGAGCCGACCCCACAGTATGTAGATCATAGCCAACTTTTTCTTCTATCAGACGGCGTGTCTCTGATTTGATATCAAGCTCCTTGATCCATTTTAAATTAACTTTTGTGCATGACGAGAGAAAGGGATTCAGTTTCATTTTGTTGCATATGGATTTCCAGTTTTCCCAGCACCATTTGTTGAAGATGCTATCCTTCCTCCATTGCATGCTTTTAGCCACTTTATCAAATATAAGAAAGTTGTAGTTTTGTGGATTGGTTTCTCTGTCCTCTATTCTGTACCATTG
>NW_026000294.1:5296121-5320387 GCF_001458135.2 Marmota marmota marmota | reverse complement strand
TACCAGGAGACCAACTATTTCTGTCGCCGCTGGTATTGATGAAGTTCTCTCCTCCGCCGCTTTCTGATGACATCACATCTCTGCCATGTTGGTATCCCATGCGAATGGCAGCATTTCATTCCCTTTGCCAGGTGACCAAAGCAACGGGTGAGTCCTGACCGGCCCTCACAAGCCCCGTCTCACTCCTGTTGCCACTGCCTATGAAGGCTCGGTTGGTATTTACCTCCACAGTATTCAGCAGGACCCGGACCGAGAAGCAGTTTCCGCAGGTTCTTTAGCCCTGGGCCAGAGCAGTTCCGGGAGCTGGAATTCGGCCGCTCCGTGCTCGGTGTATGTTCTGATAGGAGCAGGCTCCAAGAAGCAGTTTCCGCGGGTTATTTAGCACTGAGCCTGAGTAATTTGTCTGCGAGCCGCAGGTGAATGGCAGCCTGAAATTACCTGTTCTATGGCTGAATGAGCTGCGATCAGTCGAAAACAGGGATGGTGACGTCAGCTCTCCAAGATGGTGGCCGCTGGCTTCCTCTGTGGTCTCACCGGTGTGGAGAACCGAATTGGACCGCTTCCTTCCCCCATCTCAAACCCAGAATTCAGCACTGAGTACGGTGATTGCACAGCTGGCAGAAGCCTGCAGAAACTGCAGCGCTGTATCTTTGCGTTGCTATCTCCTTGTTTCCCAGTGCGCGCCGCAGACTCTAGCCGCGGGGCGATTTGCTGAATAAGCAGCGTGACCCTCCGTGCCCCCGTAGCTGATCCTCGTGCGATGGAAATCCTTCCTCTAGGTTTTGGAGCAACCCAATTTTGCTGGAAATTCCTAACAAGATAGCTTTTAGCCGTTCTAACTCGTCATTCTCCAGCACAGTGACGCGGTACACGGGGGTAATGCTCTCCCTTCGCTGCCATCTTCCCTGAAAGATCCCATTTGTTTTTCTTTTGAGAAGTTTCTGTTTAATTTTTTTTCCTTATTCATTGATTGGGTTATTTATTTATTCATTTGATGTTAAGTTTTTTGAGTTCTTATATATTATGGATATTAATCCTCTACTGAAGGAGTAGCTGCCCACAATTCTCTCCCATTATGTAAGATCTCTCTTCATGCTCTTAATTGTTTTGTTTGTTGTGTTGAAGCTTTTTCACTTTGGTGCCATCACAATGATTGATTTTGGTTTTTATTTCTTGTGCTTTAGGATTCTTGTTAAAGAAGCTGGTTTCTCTGCCAATATGTTTGAAGTGTTGGGCCTACATTTTCTTCTAACAATTTCCTTTGCTGTATAGAAGTGCTTTATTTTGATGGCATCCCATTTCTTGATTCTTGATTTTACTTCTTGCCCTTTGGGGCTCTTGTTAAGGAAGTCGGGGCCAGCATCTATATGATGGAGTGTTTACCCTATGTTTTCTTCTAGCAGTTGCAAGGTTTCTGGCATAATTTCCAAGTCTTTGATCCATTTCTATTTGAGTTTAATGAAGGATGAGAGATTGAGATCTAATTTCAATTTTTTACACATGCTCTCCAGTTTTCCCAGAATCATTTGTTATAAAGGATGTCTTTAACCAGGTGTGGTGGTTCATGCCTGTGATTCCAGTGGCTTAGGAAGCTGAGGAAGGAGTATTGCAAGTTCAAAGCCAGCGTCAGCAATTTAATGAGGCCCTAAGCAACTTAGTGATACCCCATCTCTAACATTCTATAAAAAAGGACTGGGGATGTGGCTCAGGGTTTAAGTACCCTGGGGTTCAATCCCCGGTACCAAATTTTTTTTAAAAAAGTCTGTCTTCTCTACAAAATATATTTTTGGCACTTTTGTCAAATATCAGATGGCCATAGACATAGACACATTGTCTCTGTGTCTTCTATTTTGTTCTATTGGCCTTCCTATTTTGATGTCAATATCGTGCTATTTTTGTTACTACGGCTCTGTAGTATAATTTCAGTCAGGTATTATGATGCTTCCTGCCTCACTTTTCTTGATAAATATTGCTTTGTCTATTCTGTGTCTCTTATTCTTTCAAATAAATTTTTAAAATGTGTTTTTTTTTTTAAATTTCTGAAGAACGCCATTGATATTTTGATGGGAATTGCATTGAATCTGTATATTGCTTTTGGTATTATGGCCATTTTGATATTATTTATGCATATTCAAGAACATGTGATGTCTTTCCATCTTCTAAGGTCTTCTTCAATTTTTTCAGTGTTATATAATTTTCATTGTAGAGCTCTTTTACCTTCTTGTTTAGATTAATTTCCAAGTATTTTATCTTATTTCATTTTTTGTGGTTATTGTAAATGAAATGGTTTTCCTAATTTCTTCCTTAGCTGAATCACTCTTGGAGTATCTCAATAGATGCAAAAAAAGAATTTGACAAAACAAAGCTTCCATTCATGTTCAAAACACTAGAAAACTAGGAATAGTAGGAACATACCACAACGTTATAAAAGCTATAAATAAGAAAATAATACAATAACAATAAATTTTGGCAAGGATGTAGGAAAAAAAGGTTCACTTATACATTGCTAATTTGATTGCAAATTGGTGTATTCAGTCTGGAAAGCAGTATGGAGATTCCTAAGAAAACTTGGAATGGAACCACCATTTTAACCAGTTGTCCCACTCCTCCGCATATACCCAATGGACATAAAATCAGTATACCACACAGACACAGCCACATCAATGTTTATAGCAGCTCAATTCACAATTTCTAAAATATGGAACAACACGGATGCCCTTCAATAGATGAATGGATAAAGAAAATCTGGTGCATATACATAATGGAATATTATTCATCCTTAAAGAAGAATGATATTATGACATTTACTGGTAAATTGTTGGAACTGGAGAATGTTATATTAAGTAAAATAAGCCAATCCCAAAAAACAAGGGCCTAAAGTTCTCTCTGACATGTGTATTCTGATTCACAATATGTAGGGTGGAGGGTGGAGTGTTGGTTCACCAGATTAGACAGGGAGGAATGGGAGAAGGGGAGGGAAGATGGGAATGGGAAAGACAGTAGAATGAATTGGACATTAGTTTCCTATGTTCATATATGATTACACCACCAGTGTAACTCCACACATCATGTACAACCATAAGAATGGGAAGTTACATACCATGTATGTATGATGTCAAAATATATTCTACTTTAATTTATAAATAAAAAGAACAAATAAATTTTGAAATTCTTTAAAAATATAAAAAAAATTAAGAAAAAGTGTTGCTATAACCAATACCTTAAAATGTGGAAGTGGCTTTGGAAGTGGGTACTGGATATAAGTTGGATAATGGTTTAGAGTGCATTATAGAAAAGATTACATTGCTGTGAATTAACTTTTATGGGTGATTGTTGTGGAGAGCTTAGAAAAAGTAGGTGAAAGTTTTAGAGAAAGTCTGAATCTTCTATATGTATCCCTAAGTGGTTATGAATAGACTTTTGATAGAAATATGAATGATGAATATTCCAATGAGGTCTCAGATTGAAATGAAGAACATGCTATTAGACAATGGAGGAAAGATTGTTTTGTGGAAAAGTGGCATAGAATATGGTTGAATTGTGTTCATGTCATACAATTTTGTGGAAGATTAAACTTGTGAATGATAAAATTGTATATTTGAGGAAATATCTAAGCAAAATGACAAAAGGACAGCCTTGTTTTCTTGACTGCTTAAAAAATGTAAGAAGGGAGGAATGACTGAAAAATGAAATTCTTGATCAACAGTGAATTAGAACTTAGAATTTTGAAAAATGTGTAGCCTATTTATATTTTAAAATAGAAAGTATGTTTAGGAGGGAACATGTGGCCATATTTATTAAGGAAAAAATATGGATTAGTCATCTCCACAGAAGTAGGAACTAGTCATCAATATGAGGGAGAGAATATTAAGTCTTCTAAACAGAAGTCAAGACCCATTGTTCAAGACAATGGAATAATGATGCCCAGGACATTTTGGAAATCATCAGGGACACCCCTCTCATTGCTGGACCAGAGTGCAAATGTCTAATTTGAGAGATAAGATTGAAAGGAATGTCACTACTTCTCAGTGCCATCTAACATTATAGATTTCACTCCCAGCACTCTATCACCATGCTGCTAAGTCAGCTTAGGTGATGCTACAGAAGGCCTGAATGCATTGAATTCCAGTTCAGGAAAATGTAGCCATGAGACTCCAACCCCTGACAGCTACAGCATTGACTGAAGCCAGCAAATCCATAAGACTAGGGATATTCACATCTATAGGCCAATCCAAAGCCCAGTGGGTCTTAGAAGCAGAACCCCCATCCCAGTAGGCTGGGAAAGTACAGCATTGGGTCAAATAATATTTTTCTTGAGCTTTAAGATGTATCATAGCTGGGTGAGGTGGGACATGCTTAGAATCCCAGTGGCTCAGGAGGGTTGAGACAGGAGTATTGTGAGTTCAAAGCCAGTCTCAGCAAAAGAGAGGCGCTAAGCAACTCAGTGAGACCCTGTCTCTAAATAAAATACAAAATAGGGCTGGGGATGTGGCTCAGTGGTTGAGTGCCCCTGAGTTCAATTTCTAGTACCACCCCCCCCCCAATTTATCATTATTTGTTGTACTGAATTTTGGACTTGATAGGGACCATCATTCCTTTCTTCTCTCTTATTTCCTCTTTTTTTTTTTTGGAATGGGAGTGTCTATCATGTACCTGACATCTTTGTATTTTAGAAGCACATAATTGGTTTGATGTCACAGACTCACAACTAAAGGTAAATTTTCCTCATGGTGAATCATTATTTGTGTTTTAGTCATATCTGATTTAGATTATATGTTAAGTACACCTTGGATTTCAGACTTTTAAGTTGTTGCTGGTGTGTAAGTTAGAACTTATGGAGCTATTGGAATGAAATTAATGTATTTCACATGTAAGGTCATGCATGTTTGGAGCCATGATTTATGGCCTAAATATTTTGAATCCTCAAAATTGGAATTAGTACCCATATGAAAGAGATCCCTGAGATCTATCTTGACCCATCTACCATGTGAGGACACAACAAAAAAGATGACCATTTATGGTCTAGTAAGCAAACTTCATCAGGCACCAAATTTTCTAGCATCTTGTCCTTGCACTTTCTAGTATTTAGAACTGTGAGAAATGAATTTCTATTGTTTATAAGTCACCCAGTCTATCATATTTTTTAACAGCTCAAGCAGAGTGAGACAGTGTCAATAGATATTTGCCCACCTACTTCCAGAAAAAGCCTTGGTTTTTTCACACTTCAGGGCACCATATTTACTTGGACATCCAAACACATATTTTTAGCATTCCTGTGCATGAGAGTCACACTCACAGAATCACAGTCTCAGATAGAGGGGACTTTGGAGTCCAACTGAGTATATGACCTCATTATAGAGGGAAAATTAAGTCAAAATAAGAAAAGTACCTTGTCCACAGGAAGTTAGAGGAAATACAGAAAGACTGTGGTAGTTGAAGATTTAAGGATTGCCTACTGCTTGGAGGATTAAGTTTAAGTTGGGGTAGGTGAGTATTGAGAATGTTGAGCTTGAAGATAGCCAGAACACCAGAGTATCAAAGTAGTTATAGAGATATTGCTACCTAGATGGAAGAATCAAGCAAATCACATAATTAATCCATTCAACCTACCTCATATTCAATAAGCATTAACTGAGACTTTAATGCTATTCTAGTGTTATGTTGTGATATGTGAGGCACAAAAAAAAAACAGCATAAACTCTGTTCCCTGGGAGTTCATAATTCATAAGACCATACAAAATCTATATGCAACAATAATGTTATAGAAAAGAAAGTGACCATATTTTAAAGTTCTGATGTGAATTAACTTACACATATAGGTTGGTCAAAAAAAAGTCTTCAGAGTAGAGATGCCATTTTAATTGAGTTTTAATGGGTGAATAGGGTTTTGACATGCATAAAAAAGCATTCCATGCAAAAGAAACAGCATTGAAAAACGAAAGAAAGAAAATGTATTAAGTTTGGTAGTTTGGCTAAAGCATAGGATTTTAGAGAAAATATTTGGACTTTGTTTTTCTATAACTGATTATAACAAATAAAAATGTAAGTATAAAAAAGAAATAAACCTAATAACTAATATCTATATATCAATTTATTTCATACTCATGACATCCCTTTCAGATAGGTAACATAATTGCTTATGCTTTACAGATGAGGAAATTGAGGCTCAGAGATGGTAATTTACCTGATGTCTCACAGGTAAAAACAGTGGTGAAATTAGAATCTGAACCAAGGAGGATAGTTTTATATAACATGTCTTTAACAGATGATAAATGTCTGCACTGCACTTTGAGCTAGAGGGCCAATCAGAGAGTGTTCAATAATGAATTGTATCAAACTAAATTAGCATTTTGGTAGCTTTCCCTCGTAACTAGATGAGGTTGGATTGGAGGGAGATTGGAAGTAGTTTGATAATTAGGAGGTTGCAGTAATGTGGGTAGCCTCAATAAGGCAAATGGAAGAAAAGATGAAAACAAATAGATGAGCTTGTGAGACAATTAAGTATTCAATAGAGACTCAAGTTTGAATGATAGATTGAAGATTAATACATTAAGGCCAGCGCAGTTGAAGTCTTCAAAGTCTCTGTATGTAAAATCATTTTTTTATAGACTGCACTCTTCATTTTCTTCAGAATTTAGGCAAACAAACTCGGAAGTCCAGGACAGAAATAGTTTACACTCCAGATATGATGGGTTTTTTTCTCCATTTGCTTTCCTACAGCCATTATATATACCCTCCACCAGGTTGCAAGTGTCCTGGGACTCTCACTACTATGGACTGCATTGCCTAGGATCCCCTGTTTTTTCACTTCTGTTTTGGAAAAAATCTATATATTATGTTAGAAGCCTAATATAATAGCATCTGCTGCTATTTATTATGCATTTAGTACATAGTCCTAATTAGATACTAGATACTTTCTATATACTGTCACATTAATCACACAGATTTTTGTAAGTTGTTTTGGTTTGTATGTGAGTTGCCCCCCAAGAGTTCACATGTGAGAAAATGCAACAAGTTTTGGAGAAAAAAATGAGTGTGTTATGGCCTTAACATAGTGAAAGAATTAATCTCTCATGGGATTAACTGAGTGGTAACTGGAGGCGGGTAGGATGTGGCTGGAGGAAGTGGTTCATTGGGGGTGTGGCTATGGGGTATATATTGTGTATCTAGAGAGTGGAGTCTCTCTCTCTCTCTCTCTCTCTCTCTCTCTCTCTCTCTCTTTTCTGATCATCATGTGAGCTGCTTTCCTCAGCCACACTCTTCCGCCATGATGTCCAGTCTCACCTTGATCCCCAAGGAATGAAGTCTGCTGTCTATGGCTTTAGACCTCTGAAACTATGAGCCCCCAAATAAATTTTCCTCCTCTACTGTTGCTCTGGTTGGGTACATTTAGTCACAACGGCACAAAAGCTGACTAAAATATAAGGTAAATATTATAATCTATTTTACATATGTGGGATCTGAATCTCAGATAACTCTTCCAGCTAGAAAGAGTCTGGTTTGAATGTGTCTCTCAAATTTCATGTGATGGAGACTTAATCTCAGTGCAACAGTGTTGAGAGTTTGGATCTTCGAGAGGTGACTGGATCTTTGATAGGTGATTGGTAATGGGTGTTTGGGATTAAATTACCATGGAACTAGATTTTTTGATTGCAAAAGTAGGTTTGTATCTGGGAGGGTGGTGCACACCTGTACTTAAAGAAACTTGGGAAGCTGAGGCAGGAGGATCTCAAGTTAAAGGTCACTCTCAGCAACTTAGTGAGGCCCTAAGCAACTTAATGAGACCCTATCTCAAAATTAATAATGAAAAGGAATTGGGATGTAGCTTAGTGGTAATGTACCTCTGGGCTCAATTTTCACTCCCCCCCCCCAGTAGATTTGTTACAACAGTGATTTTGGCCCTCAGTTGAGCTCTTGCCCTTTTTCACTCTCTCACGTTTTACCATAGGATGCCACAGAAAGAACACTCTTGCCAGATTCCGACACCTTAATTTTGGACTTCCCAGCCTCCAGAACTGTGAGGAATAAATTTATTTTCTTTAAATATCATCCAGTATGTGGTATTCTGTTGTAGCAACAGAAAACAGATTATGGCAATTGCGAAATCATTATTTAAATTAACATTAAATTACTCTTTCAACCCACACACTTTCTACTACCTTGCATAGCAAATTACAGTATGTAAGTATGGATGACAACACAAATCTGAGCCAACAATTCTGGACTTCAGTTCTGGAACTGCTGAGTGAGATCAAACAAGTAATTTAAACACTGTAAGCTTCATTTACCTCATTGAAGGAGTGAAAATGGTACTATATACTTAAATAGGGTTTTAAAAATCTTTTTAAATATTTATTTATCTTAGTTGTACACAGTGCCTTTATTTTTATTTATTTATTTTTATGTGGTGCTGAGAATCGGACCCAGGGCCTTGGATGCACCAGGCGAGCGCTCTACCACTGAGCCACAACCCCAGCCCCCCTTAAATGGGTTTTATTTAGCTAAAGATCAACAGAAACAAAATAAATGCATGTCATATGCAAAGCACAAGGCATAAAACACACCCATGGGTTTAAGATAATTAGGATGTAGTAAAGACTCTGAGTTCCTAGCCCCTTCCATGGGTTTAGAGTCTGGTGATTTTCTATTTTTTTCTTTTATCCCTGTGTATTAGTCATCTTTTCGCCACTGTGACCAAAATACCTAAGAACAACTTAAAGGAGGAAAAGTTTATTTTGGCTCACAGTTTCAGAGGTTGCCTGACTCAATTGCTCTGGGCCAAAGGTGAGGCAAAATATCATGGTGGAAAGGTATGGTGGAGGAAAGCCACTCACCTCATGGGAACCAAGAAGCAGAGAGAATGAAAAGAGCCAGGGACAATGTATAATCCCTAAGGGCACAGCCATAGTGACCTACTTATTTTAGCCATGCCTCACTTGCCTACCATTACCACTCAGTAATCAATTTCAGTGATCACACAATCAAGTGAATTAATGCACTGATTTTGTTTTGTTTCACTTCAATGGGTGTATTTTTTTTATATGTGTGTATGTGTGTGTGTGTGTGTTAGGTCAAATGTAAAGTGTATATTATAGTTATAGGGTATGAGCATTTGAAGATAATTTATCTTGGGAACTCTACTGAATTATGTTTTTAAACCATGTCTTAATAGATGAAGGAAGAGTAGTATATAAGCAGCTATAACACAAAGGGAATAATTACAAATTTAATATAGTGACCTAGCATAAATCTTTCAAAGCACACAGGAGAGTGTTATTAGCCTGGAGATAGGTTTGACCTCAACCTTGAGAAATAAGTAGGGGCATCCTGGAGAAAGGTGGTCAGGGGTAGAAGATGAAGGCAGCATTCTTGCCATCAGGGCAGAATGATATGAGATTATACAGAGCATGAGGAACTGCCGCAGTCTGGCTGGGCACAAATCACGAGCCACTGAAGCAGGAACAAACTTTATTTTTAAACTGCAGGAAAACACTTCACACAGCTCCCGGGGAATCCTCCCTAACGCCACGAGGCTTGTCCAGGAAACCCCCAGCCGGAAATATCTCCCCCCGAAATCCCTCCTCCTCCACTTCCCCAACCAATGGGAACTCTCGGGGAATCCCCGGAAATCCCCACGAGAACTCCAAAATAGTGCGAGAACTCAAAAGTTGCGGCAGAGGCAGATAGTAATGCCTCGCCTGTCAATCAATACTGTTGGCAAAATGCCAGGGGCCATACAGACTCGGCGGTGGCTCTCAGCAAGGAACAGGTGATGGATCTCATGAGAACCTGCATAATTTTTCTGTGATATCCCACTTGGAACCTAAGGCTATGTCAGAGATGTTCTTATCACAGCAGTCAATAAAAAATCCTTTCTTTTCTCATGTTCCTGTGTGTTTCCCTGGCCCTGTAATAGAGGATTATGAGAGGAGAGGATACAGTCCTGCCTTCAGAAACCTCATACCAACCCTTGTGGTTGACAACAGACCTCTCTAGTAGGTACAGAAGCAGGGTATTACATTTCAAGGACACAAACTTAAACCCCAAATGATTGCTTCACTTAAACCACAATGATTGCTTTACTTAAATCTCAATGGTTGCTTTACTTTCTTTGTGTAAATTCAGCCTTGTTGCTGAAGAGATATAGAGATTATGGATATGAAGGTGGAGCCAGACTCATATGCCCTCCCATTAGGAGAAGCCATGTGGTGACCTGGATATCTCCAGTCTCAAGAACCAGGAGACACAGACTCTAGGGGATTTGGGAAAACACTTTTGGAGTTGGGTCCTGGTTAATTTATCCTATCGCCCTGAATCTGAGTTTCATCAAATACATGAGCTGTTATTTATTGAAGACTTGCTATCTACCAGGTAGTGTTCTAATTTACTTTCCTACATTTTCTCAATGAATCTGTACAATGATCCATTTAATAGATGAGAAATATTGGTGATTTTACAGATGATAAAGTGGTGACATGGAGGAGTTAAGAGGCCCAAGTTATACAACACTAGATAGAGGGTTTGAACCAAGATGAGCTACAAAGAGGATGGAAATTCTTTATCTGGATGCAGATTGAACCCAACCATGTTTATTATAGGGAATTAAACACGTTTGGCCAATATGTAAGGTGGACCTGGTAATAATGTATTTGTATGAAAGACATGGAGGAACTTCCCGAGAAGTCACATTCCAAGAGAAAAGATACTAAATATCCCCCCTTTTTTTGTGGAAAGGATATCATTTCCTATTTCCACACAGTAGTGCCAAATATATACTTTATTGTTATCTAAATGGCAAGTTTTTTTATTTTTATTTTTATGATACAGCTTATGTGGTTACAAAAGTATATTTTTCATATTATTATAAGATATATACTGTTTTCTATAACATCATAACATACAGAAATGTGTATCAAAATAATTTGTTAGAGGGTGGGAGGGGCGAGGATGGTTTATGAGGTTAGAAATAATGGTAGAATATCATGGACATTATTATCAATAGTACATGTATAAAGACACGGATTTGTGTAAATATACTTTGTATACAACCAGAGACATGAAAAAATGTGCTATATATGTGTAATAAGAATTGTAATGCTGTCTACCATCACATATAAATAAAAAAATAATTTAAAAAATTTTAAAAAAGAAGACAGTTTTGGCCTATTCACAAAACCTTCCTTGAGCCTTTAACATAATACCACAACATCTAGAGATTGAAGAAATTTCTAGTTAAAATTTTTGGCTGTTAACACTATTCAGAGAGCCATGGTAGCAATATTTGCAATCATGAAACATTTGCAGTTAGGTGACCTCACTAAATGATGTTGGAGGGAAAGAGAAGAAGAATGGTAGTTTGCTACATAACTGAGAATAGAGGTATTTATAAATTGGTATGAAACTATTTTAACATGTGTGTGTGTGAATTGGTACAGTGTTGCTAAAAGGGCATGAGTTTAAGTGTCCAGATGATGTAATCAATAGAGGTAAGTGCCCTCTGCAGAGGAAGATAAGGAAAAGAGTGATTCTAGGAGAGCTAATATAGAATAATTAGCACAATGGAAGTACAAACCTTTTCATCCTAGAACTCCTGATCTGTTTGATCTGAGGTGGAGGAATAAAAAGAGAAAATAGTTTATAGAAGGGTTTTATGGAAGTGCTGCATATTTTTTGGCCAAGTCTTAGTCACACAATGACACCTAACCATAAGAGAAGGTTTAAAATGTAGAAAAGATATGTGATCAAGAGGAAAATAAAATATTTTTGGTGAACAGCTATCCAGTCCCTGGCATAGCAGCCTTCTCAATAAATTACATGTACTATCTAGTCCAGTGATACATGTATAACAATGTTTACAGCAGGAGAATTCACAATATCCAAGTTATAGAACCAGCACATTTGCCTATCAATAGATGAATGAATAAAGAAAATGTGGCATATATATAAATGGAGTTTTATTCAGTTATAAAGAAGAATGAAATTATCTCATTTGCTGGAACAAGAGAACAATATACCAACTGAAACAAGACAGACTCAAAGTCAAGGATTGAAAGTTTAATATGCAGAATCTAAAGAAATAAAAAAATAAAGGGGATCTCCAATAATTGTTCTGAGCTGAGTACTATTATTATCCCCATAGTACACATGACTAAACTGAGAAAATTCAGAAATTTGATCAAGATCAATCAGCTAGTACATGGTGTTATGGTGTGAATACGACATATTCCTCCAAAGCTCCTCCTGTGTTCATGCAGGAATGCTGAAAGTTGAAATGATTGGATTGTGAAAGCTATAATCTAATCAGTCCATAGTAATTAGAAAGGACTGAATGATAACTTAAGGAGACGGATCACTGGGGGAGGCCCACGTTAAAGTTGCATCTTTCCTAAGACTTCTTTACTCTTCTCTCTAGAATTTCCAATGTCATTTAAAATGAGTTATGAAAGTTGTTGATCTTTGCTTTATTCCCAAAGATGAAAGCATCTAATCTTTCCTTAAAGTATGAGGTTAGTTGGAGGATTATGGAACTATTTTTATCACATTCTAGCCAGTGCTATTCTTGTTGAGAGTTTTTATTATGACACAGTTTTAGATTTTGTTAAATGCCTTTTCTGCATTCATTGAAATCATCATACAATATTTTTCTTTATTCTCTTGATATGGTGCATCACACTTATTAATTTTTAAAAATTCAACCAACCTTGGCTGCCAGTAATGAATCCATTTGGTCACATTGTTGTATGTAGTTAGTTTATATTTTTATGTACATTATTGTCTACATTCACGAGAAATATTGCCGTGTGGTCTCCCTTCCTCCCTTCTTTCTTCCTTTCCATTCATTTCCCCTTCCTTCCTTTCTTCCTCCCTTCCTTCCTTCCTTCTTCCCTTTTTAACTTACTTTTTTATACATTATCTGTCTAATTTTGGTATCAGTGTAATTCAGGACTCATAAAGTAAGTTGAACTATGTTTTCCAGTCTTCTATTTTTTGGAAAAGTATATGAAGAATTATTTCTTGCCGCAGTCTGGCTGGGCACAATCAGGAGCCACTTGTCAAAAGTAACTAACTTTATTTTTAGAACCACACACGCCAAACAAAACAGCCTCTCAGGAAAAACCCTCAGAGCCTCAACTGCCACCACCGGCTTTCCACAAGCCTCTCTCTCCCACACAAGCTTCTCTCCACCTCCCACAATCCTCCTGCTCTTGAGGCCGATTGGCTGGGTCACGTGGGCGGAGCCAAAAAAGTCCCCCAATGAGCAGCTCCGTGGTCTGAAAGGGCAGGGAAACAGTCCAATGAGCATCACCGCAGAGGAGCCAATCAGCTAGATGTTGCTGGGGCCGAGGAGCCAATCAGCTAGATGTTGCTGGGGCCGCTGTGAGCCAATCATCAGCCGGCAGCTGGAAGTTTGCTGGCAGCTGGAAGTTTGCTGGGGCCCCTTCGGCTGTGGCTCTCAACATCTCCCCCTCTCTGTTTAAACAACAAGCATGTGGCTTAGGGACCGTGCCTGCCTTAGGTTGTCCAATAGTACATATGGTCCTTAGGTTGGTACCATTGCAATTGGATCTTACCCGTCACTGACTACCGGTCCAGTATACAGCCACACCTGTGGAGAGGTCTTTGTACCAGCGGGGGGGTGAGGTTCTTTGCCTCACCTCTGTTGGCCCCCAAATTTTAGCTGGACGATCATGACAAGCAGAAGGGAGGAAGATACACCAAGCCAATTGACGGCTCCTTTTGGAAAAATTGTACCACCGATGACATCATCAGCAAAAATACCCCAACACTACCACAAGTCGCTGCACCAACAGATAGTTCACAATGCATACAGGTGAGCTCACAATGTGTCCAGGCAAGTTCTGCAAGCAGTTCAGTGATGGCTATTGTAGAAGCTGTAGATTGGTTTTATCTTTGACTTCACCAGCACTGGGATGAAGATAGGAATTCTGGCAATAATGGCTAAAGAAAAAATTATGTAACATTACAGAAGGCACTAAAAGAAAACAATTTTCTTAACAATTTACATTATCTTTAAGAGAATTATTAAATATAATGAAAAGGAAAGGTGAAAGTAAACAAACAGATCTGTTAACCTTCTTTTGTGTTCACATATTAAAACAATCTTTAACAGCTGTTTACCCAATTAAATTAAACCATTTAAATCACGTGAATTAAAAAAAAATATTTGGATCCATTTTATCATGAGCGCTCATCATATATGATATATGGACATACATACATTCAAACATATAACACAAAACACAAGTGTGCACACATAATATAATACATACAACACATAACATTATAGTAAAGGCCTTATAACTTTTTACAGGTGAAATCTCCATTGCAATGTTTAAAAACTCTATAGTCAAAAAATAGAACTGATCAGCAAAACATTAACCTAGGTCTGTATGAGCTCAAAAAACAAAATAGAACTTCATGATATGGCAAAGGGCAATAATAAAATAGATATTGAAAAAAGCATCCTGGTTCTGTTGCAGATGTAAGAATAGCCAAACTGGAGTTTTGGATATCAGTTGTTATGGATTTGAGCCAAATCATCTTCTTTTTGGTCTGTAGAAATCGCTTTAGTTAATCTTTCTGGAATCCAAATCGGCTGCTGTTCTCCCTGTGGAAACACATAAACAGACCCCCGACTCCAGACAATCACTGGGTCAGGACCTTGGTTAATCTCTCTGGAATCCAAATCGGCTGCTGTTCTCCCTGTGGAAACACACAAACAGACCCCCGACTCCAGACAATTACTGGGTCAGGACCTTTCCATTGTCCTGTTAGAATATCCTTCCAAAGTACCTTGGGCTTATGTACATTTTTTGGACACATATGCCTTTCCGCAGCACTAAGTCCTGATGAATCCAAATTTAAAAAGTTTAGAGTAAAAAGGGTTATTTTAAGTTTATCTTTGGGGAATATATACCCCTTCCCAATTCCTTCTTTTTGCTTTAATAAGTACATTTTAATAGTTTGATGAGCTCTTTCAACTATGCCTTGTCCCTGTGGATTGTATGGGATTCCTGTTATATGAGTAATGCCAAATGTTGAGCAAAATTGTTTAAAAGAGGTAGAAGTATAACCAGGGGCATTATCTGTTTTTAACTGTTTTGGAACACCCACAGTGGCAAAATTTTGTAAGCAATGAGCTATAACATCTTTAGTTTTTTCTCCGGCATGAAGGGAGCCCATCAAAAATCCAGAAGAAGTATCAACTGTAACATGCAAATATTTTAATTTTCCAAATTCTGGCAAGTGTGTGACGTCCATCTGCCAAATATGGTTAGGTATCAATCCTCTAGGATTGACTCCAAGATTAACTTGTGGTAAAAAGGTCACACAATTTTGACATTGTTTTATTATTTGTCTAGCTTGTTCCTTAGTTATTTTAAAACGCTTTTGTAAAGTATTAGCATTGACATGGAACTTTTTATGAAAATTTATAGCTTCTTCTAGTGTAGAGAAAATATGTATGTCATGTGTAGTTTTATCTGCTAAATCATTGCCCAAACTAAGGGCTCCAGGCAATCCTGTATGTGCCCTGATATGTCCTATAAAGAATGGATCTTTTCTGTCCCAGATTAGACTTTGTATAGTGGAAAGCAAAGAGAAAACAGTAGAAGAAGGGGAAATCCTACCAGCATCTTCAAGAGATACTATAGCATTAACTACATACTGACTATCAGAAAATAAATTAAATACAGAATCTTTAAACATCACAAAAGCTTGTAAAACTGCATTAAGCTCTACCTTTTGAGCTGATTGTTTGGGTACTAAAAATGTAAAAGTTTGATCAGGGGTAACTACTGCTGCTGTACCATTATTTGACCCATCAGTGAATATATTTGGAGCATTCATGATAGGTGTTTTTCTTGTCATTTTTGGAAAAATTACAGGATGCAATGACCAAAAAGACAATAAAGGATTAGATGGTAAGTGGTTATCAAATGAAACATTAGATTTGCACATGATTATTGCCCAAGTATTTAACTCATTAGCTAACTCATCAATTTGATTCATAGTATATGGAGTAATAATTTTATTGGGAGAAATTCCAAACACTCCCTTTGCTGCTTTTATTCCTTTGAGTATTAATTGTCCTACAGCCTCAGGATACCTAGTAAGAATAGTGTTAGGAGAATAAGATAAATGTATCCATAATAATGGACCTTCTTGCCAAAATACTCCTGTAGGAATATTTTTTGTTGGTAGTACAATAAATAATAAAGGCAAACTTATATCAATTCTATCCAAATGCATATTTTCCATATATGTTTCAATGATTTTTAATGCCTTTCTTGCTTCAGGCGTTAACATTCGGGGTGAATTTGGATCTGATGGACCTTTTAGGATATCAAATAAAGGTCCCAACTCTCCTGTTGGTATACCTAAATAAGGCCTTATCCAATTTATGTCTCCTAATAACTTTTGAAAGTCATTAAGTGATTTGAGTTGATCTACTCGTATTTGAATTTTTGGTGGACGGACCATGGTTGAGGATAATAGAACTCCTAAATAATTAATTGGAAAATTTAATTGTACTTTATCTATTGCTATCTCTAGATTATAATTTTTTAATAAGTTTGTAAGTGTGGCATAACATTCTAGCAATGTGTTTTTATCTTTGTGTGCTAATAATACATCATCCATATAGTGAAATATTTGTAGTTCAGGATTTTGATTTCTAAGTGGCTGGATTACTTTGTTAACATAAATTTGACACATAGTTGGGCTGTTAGCCATCCCTTGAGGGAGTACTTTCCATTCATATCTCTGATCAGGACCTTCATGATTCAGTGCAGGGATAGTAAATGCAAAACGTGGACTATCCTCAGGATGAATTGGAATTGAAAAAAAACAATCTTTAATATCTATAACTAAAACATACCAGGTTTTTGGCAAAGCAGACAATTGAGGAATCCCTGATTGAGCAGGTCCCATAATAACCATCTCATTATTAATGGCTCTTAAATCTTGCAATAATCTCCATTTACCAGATTTCTTTTTGATGACAAAAATGGGAGTATTATGGGGAGATACAGAAGGTTGTATATGTCCTTCTGCTAATTGTTGTTTGACCAGGTCATGGGCTGCTTGTATCTTTTCTTTAGTCAGGGGCCACTGAGGAACCCATACTGGTCTTTCTGATTTCCAAGTAATTTTTATTGTCTCAGTGGCCCTTTCTGAAAATCCAACCCATGTCTGTCTGTTCCTTGATCTATTTGTATTGGTGCTGCTATACCTTGTTCTTGTTTTTCTAATCTTTTTCCTTTCCTAAAACCTTGTCTAGTCATAATAGTGGGTGCATTTTGGTTGATGTTATTTGTTAATGTCAAACCTAATTGATCTAGGACATCTCGTCCCCATAAATTTACGGGAAGATGATCCAATACATATGGCTGTATAGTTCCTTCACATCCTTCAGGATCCTTCCAATCTAATACCATTGCACTTCTATGGGGATTAGTCGCCACTCCTAGGCCTCGAAGCGTTTGAGTGGCTTGTTGTAATGGCCAATGTTTTGGCCATTCTTGACGAGAGATGATGCTAAGGTCTGCACCTGTATCCAGTAGCCCATTAAATTCATGTCCTTGAATATTTAGTTTTAGCATGGGGCGAGAATCTAAATTTAAAGAAAGCATAGCCCAATCTACACCTGTGGAGCCTAATCCCTTGGAACCTCTTTCTACAGTACGACTGGAAAATTTATCATGTAGGCTGGGTATTATTAGTAACTGTGCTATTCTATCTCCTGGTGAAATTACTGATATACCCTTTGGAGAACTGGCTATAATTTTTATTTCACCTTCATAATCGGGATCAATTACCCCAGGACTTATCATAAGTCCTTTTAGAGTAGAAGAGCTGCGTCCCAATAATAAGCCTACTGTTCCTTTGGGAAGAGGTCCTTTCACCCCTGTGGGAATGATTTGAACTCCCATCTCTGGAGTTAGTACTGCTC
This sequence comes from Marmota marmota marmota, assembly GCF_001458135.2. Taxonomy (NCBI): domain Eukaryota; kingdom Metazoa; phylum Chordata; class Mammalia; order Rodentia; family Sciuridae; genus Marmota; species Marmota marmota. Next base: position 5,302,413 of record NW_026000294.1, on the reverse strand, counting down.
TGGCGGAGGCGCAGATGTCCAACCCTGCGCTCCCTCTGGTTTGTCTGATGAGGGATCTGATGGACAATGTGTCCTGGGCACTACCCTGATGGGGTTGCTGGGTTCCTCCAGTGCTCCGTATATTTGTGGTTTTGGGCCCCGGAGCATTGGGCCCCCCTGTCCATTTTTTGGCAATGGAGCCCGATGCCTTTCTCCACGATATCGTGGATAAACACCTGGTCCTTGTTCGTTTTTTGATAATGGAGTACCCTCTATGGTGGTTTGAGAACGGCATTCATTAGCCCAATGTCTCCCTCTACGGCATCGTGGGCAAATACCTGGTATTCTACTCCTTTGATACCTAGTTTTGTTAAACCCTCCTCCAATGGGGCAATTCCTTTTAAAATGTCCTGTTTGTTCACAATTGTAGCATGTTCTTGGCCTGGCATCTAAAGCCTGTTTTACTGCAGCTGCCACAATTTGCCCTTGTTCATTAATGTCTCTGGCATCTAAAGCCTGTTTTACTGCAGCTGCCACGACTTGCTCTTGTTCATTAATGTCTCTACATAATTTAATATATGTGTTTAAATCTTCATGTTTCCATGGTCTAATGATATCTCTGCACCAACGATTCGCTTGCTCATAAGCCAGGTGTTTTAGTAATGGCATTGCTTGTTCTGTATTCCCAAAAACTCTGGTAGCTGTTTGAATAAGCCTATCTACAAATTCAGCATAAGGTTCATTAGCTCCTTGTATTACCTTAGATAATTGACCTTGTAAACCTCCATGTCCTTGTAAAGTCTTCCATGCCTTAATTGCATCTGCAGCAATTTGTGCGTATACACCAGGATCATATGCAATTTGTTGCTGCTGATCCTCATAAGGTCCCTTTCCTAACAACATATCTAGATTTCTCTGAGGATAACCAGCTGCTGCATTTCGCCTAGCCGTCTCCTTGCAAAATTCCTCATTGGCAACCTTCCATAACAGGTATTGTCCTCCATTTAGCACAGCTTTACACATATTAGCCCAATCTGCTGGCGTCATGTTCAAGTTGTTAATGGATTCGACCATGCTTACAGTGAAGGGTGCTTGAGGACCATAGGTTGTTACAGCCTCTTTTAGCTGCTTCACTGTTTTGAAATTTAAAACTTGGTAAAATCGCTGCCCTCCTGCCTCAAATACAGGGCATGTTAATATTTGAGATCTTGTCTCAGGATCCCAACTATCAACTGCGGGGGTTGGGGACCTCCCAGCATATGGAGGTGGCCTTGTTAGTTGGACACTTACGTCCTCTGGTGATAGAAAGGTGTTAGTAGCAGTCTCCTGTTGTAACTTTCCCCCTGATGGCTTTTTCTGTTTTACACTTTCTTTCTCTGTCTGACTAGCTTGAGAGGCCTTCTCTTTTACTTGAATCTTTTCCTCTGTCTGACTAACTTGAGAGACCTTCTCTTTTACTTGAATCATTATGTCTTCTTCTTCCTCTACCATTGTCTGAACTGAAGGCTTTGGACTAAGCAAACAAGATATGAACGTCCACAATGGCAATGTGCCAACTGGCAGAGTCCCTGGGCTTTTCTTTTCTATTCTTTTTAAATCTTCACCATGATGGTTCCATTGTGATATATTTAACAACTCCTCCTTAAAAAGCCATGGGCTACATTTTTGTATTGTATCAACGTATGCCCTGATTGTTCTTGATTTTACTGAGATGCCTCCTTCCTCTAACAATTTACTTAACACTCTTTCAGTTTGTTTTTTACTAATTTCTGATCCCGTATTTCTACTATAATACAACCCAACAAGATAACGCCTAACAAAACTGAAACAGAGTGAAACAAAATTGGAACAACACAAAATCATTATAATAGCCTCCTGAAATGTCCATCCGTCCTTTCTCCCTATCTGTTCCTCAGATGTGAGCGGTTTTTCTTCCATCTTACACATCTCCAGGGACAGGCAACTTAAAACAAAAGTGAAACAAAATAACAAAAGAAGAATCTTAAAATGGCTACCCATCCTCTTGCCCTGCCCTCAGGGGCGAGCAGTTCACTTACCCTCAGTCGCTCCCCGTGCGAGCCACCAAATGCCGCAGTCTGGCTGGGCACAATCAGGAGCCACTTGTCAAAAGAAACTAACTTTATTTTTAGAACCACACACGCCAAACAAAACAGCCTCTCAGGAAAAACCCTCAGAGCCTCAACTGCCACCACCAGCTTTCCACAAACCTCTCTCTCCCACACAAGCTTCTCCCCACCTCCCACAATCCTCCTGCTCTTGAGGCCGATTGGCTGGGTCACGTGGGCGGAGCCAAAAAAGTCCCCCAATGAGCAGCTCCGTGGTCTGAAAGGGCAGGGAAACAGCCCAATGAGCATCACTGCAGAGGAGCCAATCAGCTAGATGTTGCTGGGGCCACTGTGAGCCAATCATCAGCCGGCAGCTGGAAGTTTGCTGGCAGCTGGAAGTTTGCTGGGGCCCCTTCGGCTGTGGCTCTCAACAATTTCTCATTCTTTTTCATTGTTTGCTAATAATTTTGCAGTGTAACCACCTATGTGAGGAGATTTTTGCTTTCAGAGATTTTAAATTATTAAATTAAATTAATTTAATAATTGTACAGCATTGAAAATACCTACTTCATCTTTGTAGAGATTTTATAGTTTGTTATTTTCAAGAAGTTGATTCACTATTTTCTAAGCTGTCAAATATTCAAATGGTGCTTTATTCATAACATTTCTTTATCATACTTTTAATAGTTGTAATACATATACTGATATTGCCTGTTTCATTCCTAATATTGATGACTTAGTCTTCTTTTTTAAGTTTGTCAGTCTTGTTAGAAGTTTAGTGATTTTATTGATGTTTTTCCAAAAAAACTTTTTTTATACCTTTGATTTTGTCTATTGGTTTCCCAACTTTAATTTCATTGGTTTCCTTTCTTTATTATTATACTTTTTCTCTTTTTTCCCTAGGTTCTTCATATAGGATTTAGGTTAGTGCTTTGAGACTTTATATTGTTTCTAATGTAGGCATTTATCATTTTGAATCTTCTCAGCATTGACATGTGCACATCACACACATTTTTAAAATTTTTATTTATTTATTTTACATGAGCTCTCTTATTATTATTATTATGTGATTTTGGTGTCAACATCACACACATTTTGTTATGTTGTATTTTTATTTTAAATCATTCCACTATATTTGTTATGTCCTTTGAGACTTTCTTTTTCATCTATGGATTGTGCAGAAGTATGCTATTTATGCTTACATAACTTCCTTTTGTCTTTCTATTATTCATTTTTAGTTTGCTTTTATGCAGATCAGAAAACAATTTTTTACAAGTTCAAGTCTATTATATCTTTGAGGTTTTTGTTGTGGTGAGATATATGGTCTATATTAGGGAATATTACATGGGAGCTTGAAAAAAGCATATTCTGCTAATTTGGTGTAGATTCTTCTCAATATGTCCATAACATCCTGCTGATTGTGTTGTTCAGAACTGTTTTTGCTGGCTTTATTCTCTATCATTTCTATCAGTTCCTTAGAGGGGTTTTGAAGTTTCAATTATAAGTGTGGATTTGTCTATCTCTCCTTTCGGCTCTATAACGTGTTGTTTCATTTTTCTTGAGGATCTGCTGTTTGAGGTACACATATCTATGATAATTTATCTGCCTTGTGACCAATCATTTTATCTTTTTTTATTATTATGTAAGACTATTCATTGTTTCTATTCATTTTCTTTACTTTGAAGATGAGATAACAGGTATTGCTGGATATCACTTCAGCTGCTCCTGCTTTTATACAATTAATGTCTGGTATATCTCATTCCATTCTTTTATACTTGACTTACATATTTCTTTGTTTTCATGGATTTTTTTAGTAAAGAGCAAAGAATTAGGTCATGTTTTTAAACTAGTATGAAAATCTTTGTCTTTAAATTAGTATATGTAGGCCATTTCCATTTTCTGTTATCACATTTCTTATTCCCATCTTTCTTCTTGTTTTCCTGTGGGTTACTTGAACATTTTTAGGATTTCATATTGGCTGATTTGTGGTAGTCATGTTTTAGTGTAATGTCTTTGTTTTTAGTCAACTTTTGTGCTGTTAAAAAAAAAACACACACACACAGAAGAGGAAAAGTTCATTTGAGAATTGTAGTTTCAGAGGTCTCAGTATATATGACTGACTCCCCTGCTCTGGGTCTAAGGTGAGGCAGCACATTATGGGGGAAGGACCCAGCAGAAGAAAGCTTCTCAGTTCATGTTAGAATTAGAAAGGAGAAAGAGAGGGAGAGAGAGAGAGAGAGAGAGAGAGAGAGAGAGAGAGGCAGGCCACCCGGAAGATGCACCTACCAGGGCATGACCCCAGTGATCTACTCCCTCTAACCATGCCCCACATACCTACAATTACCAGTCAGTCCTTTCAAATTAGAATGCAGTGATTAGATTACAGCTCTCAAAATTTAATTTTACCTCCGAACTTTCCTGCAGTTCAGAGCGTTTGGGGGACACCTCACATCCAGTAGCCTTGTATATTTTTTTTATAATTTCTTCTATATATTACTATAAGTCTATCAGTGTACTGATTTTATGAGTGTTAACATTTCACCACTTAAAGTGTAGAAAGTTTTAATTTAGGTCTCTTTACTTCTTTTTTATTTTTAATTGTCGATTGACCTTTATTTTATTTATTTTTATGTATGCTGAGAATCAAACCCAGTGCCGCACACATGTTGGCAAGCACTCTACCACTGAGCTACAACCCCAGCCCCCCATTTACCTCTTATATTATTGAATATTAATATGTTGAATACCAGATGGTTTTATAATTTTTTGTTTCAATGATCAATTGTGATTTTAAAATTAATGAAGTGAAGGATAATATAATGTCTAAACTAAAATTTCTCTGGTTTCTGTGTCATTTCTTTACTGATATCTTAGGATTAAAAAAATTTCCATTATGTTTGAAGAATTTTATTCATAAAAAACTTTAGGGGTATGTATGTTACTGCCAAAATGATTTAGTTTTCCTTTGCTGAGCATATCCTAATTTTTCCTTTTATTCCTGAAGGATAGTTTCACCAGAGGTAGAATTCACAATTGATATTATTTTCCTTCATCACTTGAAATGTTATGCTACTTTTCTCTCCTCTCCATGATTTCAGATAAGAAATATGATGTTTTCCAATTGGCCTTTCCCAAATTCTTTATTTCTCTCAAGCTGTTTCTCAAGCTGTTTTCATCTTTTCTTTAATTTTCAGATATTTAATTATTTTGTCATATATTTCTTTGGGTTTCTCCTGAGTTATGTCATCATCTTCTTTTCTTAAAATGTAACTGTAGTCAAATTTATGAAATTTTGAATCTTTACTTCTTTTTTGTTGTTATTGATATATGATAATTGTCCATATTTATGGGTACAATATGATGTTAGGTACATGTATATATTGCATAATAAACAAATAAGAGCAATTAGAGTATCCATCACCTTAATGATTTATCATTTCTCTATTCTGAGAACATACTAAATCCTCTCTTTTCCTCAGAAAACTTGGAATAAAACTATCATCTGACTCAGCTATCCCACTCCTCATTATATACTCAAAGGCCTTACCTTAAATACTATAGCGACATGGCCACATCAGTGTTTATAGCAGCTTAATTCACAATACCTAAGCTTTGGAATCAACCTAGGTGTATTTCAAAAGATGAATGTGTAAAAAAAATCTGGTACATATTCAGCCATAATGAAGAATGAAATTATGCCAGTATATGAATGCAACTGGAGACTATCATGCTAAGTGAAATAAATTAATCCCTCCAAACCAAAGGCCAAATGTTCTCTCTGATATGCAGATGGTGACTCACAATAGGTGCTAGGGGCTGGTGTGAGAAGGGGAGGTTCTCCAGATTGGACAGGGTGGAGTGGGAAAAAGAGAGGGGGATGGGCAGACAGTAGAGGGAATTGGACTTAACTTTCCTATGTTCATATATGAATACATGACCAGTATGACTACAAATCATGTGGAACCACAAAAATGGGAAGTTATACTTCATGTATGTATGATATGTGAAAATACATTCTACTATCATGTATAACTTAAAAGAACAAATAAAAAAGTTTAAAAGACTTTTCTCATCTAGCTATTTAAAATATACAATAAATATTATTAGCTATAGTCACTTTAGTGCATAACAGAGTACCAGAACTTTTTCTTCCTATCTGAACTACTGTAACATTTTATACATATACCATTGTGTGTGTGTGTGTGTGTGTGTGTATATATATATATATATATATATATATATATATA
>NW_026000294.1:5286062-5295857 GCF_001458135.2 Marmota marmota marmota | reverse complement strand
TTATCTGTTCATCCATTTGTAGACACATAGTTTATTTCTATCTCTTGGCTATTGTGAATAGTGCTGCAATAAACATGGGAGTGCAGATGTCTCTTTGATATACTGATCAAATTTCTTTCAGAAATATACCAGTAGTGGTATTACTGGATCATATGGTTATTCCATTTAAATTTTAAATTTTAATACCTACAAAATCTTCATACTTTTTTCCCAGAATGAGAGTAATAATTTATATTCCCACCAATACTGTATAAGAATTCACCTTTCTTTGTATCCTCATCAGTATTTATTTTTTCTTTGTCTTGATTGTAGTCATTCTAAATGAAGTACGATGATCATAACAAACTACTGTGAATGATTATATGCCAACACATTGGAAAACCTGGGTGAAATGGATAAATTCTTGAACACATAAAACCTGCTAACTTTCAATCAAGAAGAAATAGCCATTTAAACAAACTTTAATTGAAAAAGTTGATATCCATATGTAGAAGAATAAAAGTTGGTGCTTACCTCTGTGCACAATATTCAACTCAAAGTGAATTGAAGATCTAGGAATTAGACCAGAATCTTTGCAACTGCTAGAAGAAAATACAAGGTCAATACTCTAACACATTTGTGCAGGAGCCCACTTCCTTTAAAAGACACCAGAGGAACAATAAATAAAACCAAGAATGAATAAGTGGAAAGGCATCAAATTTTAAAGTTTTCTGTACAGCAAAGGAAACAATTAAGAACATGAAGAAAGAGCCTACAGAATGGGAGAACATTTTCCCCATCTGTTCCTCCAGCAGGGAATTAATATATAGAATATACAAATAACTCAAAAATTTAATATCCCAAACCCCAATAATCTTAATAAATGGGAATAAGAACTAAACTGACAATTCTGAAAAGGAGAAATATACATAGTCAACAAACTTACGAAAAATGTATGACATCCTTTAGACATCAGGGAAATGCAAATCAAAAATACATTAAAATTCTGTCTCACTCCAGGTAGAATGGAACTTCTCAAGAATTTAAATCATAATGCTAGTGAGGATGAAGGGGAAAAGGTACACTCATACACTGTTGGTAGAAATGTAAATTAGTACAAACCACTCTGCAAAACACTATTGAGATTCCTCAAAAGCCTAGGAATGGAATCACCATGTGACCCAGCTATACCACTACTTGGTATTTATCCTGAAGAACTAAAAGAAACACCCTGTAGTGATAGGCACATCAATATTTATACCAGTGCAATTCATAATATTCTAGTTATGGAATCAGCCCAGATGCCCATGAAAAAATGAATGGATCAAGAAAATGTAATATATATACACAATGGAGTTTTACTCAGCCATAAAGATGAATGAAGTTATGGTATTTACTGATAAATGGATGGAACTTGTGGACATCACACGAAATGAAGTAAGCCAGACTACGAAAGTAAAGGGTAAAATGTTTTCTCTCATATACAGACCAAAATAAGTAAAAAAAAAAACAAACATGGGGTACCAGATGTCATGAGGATAGATGGAAGATCAGTGGAGAAGAAGAAGGAGATTAAGAGGCAGGGAGGGGGGACAGAAAAGGGAAAAGATGGGGAATTAATATGACAAAATTATGCCATGTGCATGTGTAAATATATCACAATGAATTCTGCCTTCATGTATATCTATAAATTACCAATTGAAAATAAATAATAGAAGAAAGACCAGTAGAGTAGAATAAAGGGAATGAGAGGTTGAAGAAAGAGAGGAAAAGAGGAGGTTCCAGAGCCTAAAATGGAGCAAATCACATTTTATGTACATATGATTATGTAAAAATGGCAACTATTATTATAACTATAATACACCAATATAAACATTTTAAATGTAAAGATAAAAATATATAAAAGAAGAAATAGAAAATCTCAAGACATGAATATTGGATGACAAAATTGAAGCAGTAATAAGAATTCTACTGTCAAAGAAAATTCCAGGACCTGAAGGTTTCTTTGCTGAATTCTACGTTATTTCTAGTAATAGTTTATAAGTCTCATTCTCTTTTTATTCTGTTTTATTTATACAATAATTAGATATCTTGTGCTTTTTGCTATTATTCCACAAGTCATTTAGAGTTTGCTCATTGTTTTTTATTTCCTCTCCATTAAGATTGAATATCTTCAATTGATCTTTCTTCAGATTAACCACTTTGATTCTCTGTTCTCTTCATCCCACTATTAGCTAGTTGAGAATTCTTTTTAATTCTCTTATGGGATTCTTTTTAGTCCTTTAATATGTGTGTGGATCTTGAGCATAGTATGTCATTTTATTCCTTGTTTCCTGTTCTCTATTTCTATAGTTCATGTTTCTATATTCTCATTGTTTCAAGAGAAGTTTTAATTGTTTATAGAAACAATTTAATGATGGCTACTTTAAAATCCTTGTTAAAAGAGAAAAGTGAAGCAGGGGGCATCACAAAATCAACATGGTGTTGGCACCAAAACAGACATAAAGACCAAAGGAGCAGAACAGAAGATACACACACACACACACACACACACAGTTATCTCATATTACACAAAGGTGCCATATACATTGGAGCAAAGATACCATCTTCAACAAGTGGTGCTGGAAAAACTGGAAATCCATATATAGTAGAATGAAATTGAACCCCTTTCTCTCACTCTGCACATACTCAACTCAAAGTGGATCAAGGACCTAAGCATTAGACCAGAGGTTCTACATATACTGTAATAAAAAGTAAACCCAACTCCTCATCATGTTGGTTTAGGACCTAACTTTCTCAACAAGACTCCTAAAGCATAAGAAGTAAAATCAAGAATCAATAAATGGGATGGTGTCAAACTAAGAAGCTTCTTCACAGCAAAGGAAACAATCAAGAACATGAAGAGAGAGCCTAAAGAGTGGGTAAAAATTGTTGCTGCTTACACCTTTAATAGAACATTAATCTCTAGGATATACAAAGAACTCAAAAAACTTAACACCAAAAAATGAAATAACTTAGCTGGGTATGGTGGCACACACCTCTAATCCCAGTTGCTTGGGAGGCTGAGGCAGGAGGATCTCAATTTCAAAGCCAGACTCAGCAACAGCAAGACACTAAGGAACTCAGTGAGACTCTTGTCTTTAAATAAAATACAATATAGGGCTAGGGATGTGGCTCAGTGATTGAGTGCCCTTGGGTTCAAGTCCCAATAACTCCCCCAAATAAAAACCCAACTAACCCTATCAATAAATGGGTAGAGAAACTGAACAGACACTTCACAGAAGAAGAAATAAAAATGGTCAACAAATATATGAAAAATGTTCAACATCTCTTGTAATTAGAGAAATTTAATTAAAACTACACAGAGATTCATCTCACTCTAGTCAATATGGCAATTATCAAGACAACAAGTAACATTAAATGTTCACAAAGATGTGGGGAAAAGGGTACATTGCTGGTAGGACTGTAAATTGGTACAACCAGTCTGAAAAGTAGTATGGAAATTCCTCAGAAAACCTGGAATGCAAACACAAATTGACCCAGTTATCTCACTCCTTGGCTTGTACTGAAAAGACTTAAAATCAGCATACTATAGGGACATGGCAACATCAGTGTTTAATTGCAGCTTAATTCACAATAGCAAAGCTATGGAATCAACCTAGGTGCTCTTCAATAGATGAATGTCATGTGTCAAAATGACAACAACTATTATTATAACTATAATACACTAATATAAACAATTTAAATATAAAGATAAAAATATATAAAAGAAGAAATAAAAAACGAAATAACCTATTTCTAGATTCTATACACAATGTAATATTACTCATCCATAAAGACAAATGAAATTATGTCATTTGCCAGTAAGTGGATGGAACTCAGAATGGCATGCTAAGTGAAAGTCAATCCTCCAAAAGCCAAAGCCTGGATGTACTGTCTGATATGTGGATATTAACACGCAACAGGGGGATGGAAAGAAAGAATAGAAATTTATTGGATTAGACAAAGGGGAATGAAGACAGGAGATGAGGATGGGTTTGGGAAAGACAGTAAGGGTTTGGGAAAGACAGTAAGGTTTTGGGAAAGACAGTAAAATGAGTCAGACATAACTTTCCTATGTTCATACATGAATACATGACCGGTAAAACTCCATATCATGTACAACCACAAGAATGGGATTTTAGGGGCTGGGGTTGTGGCTCACTGATAGAAGTGCTCGCCAAGCACATGCGAGGCCCTAGGTTCAATCCTCAGCACCACATAAAATTAAATAAATAATATAAAGGTATTGTGTCCAACTACAACTAAAAAATAAATATTAAAAAAGAGTGGAATGTTTATTAGAATAAGCAATATTCTATGTATGCATATGTCAAAATACACTCTACTGTCATGTATTTCTAAAAATAACAAATAAAAATATCCTTGCTAAGTAATTTCAATATTCACTTCATCTTTGTTTTATCATCAGTGGGTTATATTTTCTTATTCAAATTGTCATTGTTTTAATGACATGATTTTTAATTGAATTTTGGATATTTTGGATACTATTTTAGGACACTCTGGGTCCTCTTTAAATCTTTGTGTTAGCAAGCACTGGCTGTTTAGCTTCTGCAAACAAATCTGGTCTTAGTGTTGTCTGTGATTTCAATGTTAGCTTAATTTTCAGAGCCTTTGCCTGCTATTTTGTTGATAGGTTTCATTTGTTCCCTTTATTTCTGACAAAGGGTGGTGGAATGTGTTTTTCCAGACAGCATCATTTATTCCCTCTCTTTGGGTGAAAAAAGTGTCAGGGACAGAAAATTGCAGAAACAAAGAGGCTTTTTTAGGGGGAGGGTAGGGAACCTCAGACTCTGAATGCAGATAGTATTTTCCAGGCTCATGTTTGTTGTAACAATGTTTTTATTTCTAGATGCCAGGATGGTCTGGTAAGTCCTGTAGGGAAAAGAACTTCTCAGGCTGGGCTTCTCTTATGGCAGGGTGGGCGTGAAGAGCTTGCCAATTTCTTACTCCACACTTTATCCTTAGGAGTTTTTTGATATGCAATCATGGCTAATGACCCCTAGACTATGATCTCTGAGACTCTTCCATTTGTGATTACCTGAAAGTTTATGAAGGAAACATTGACCTTAATAGAGGATTTGGGGAATTAGAAGAAGACTTTATGTGTGATCACCTATTTCTCTGTGTTTAGGAGCAAATAGCAGGAACTCACAGGCTCTCACGTGATGGGAGCTGTCACTTTGTGATCTGCACTGTAGACTGAGAATGGTTCTTCATAAATCATAAGACAGATATTTATACTGCTTTGAAAACTGTTATGAGGTTGAATTAAGATCAAGGATTATGAAACCACTCTGTAAATGTTCACAACTTAAGAAATAGCAAATTGAAAAACAGGAATATTAAATTCTATATTACAGGGTGGCAATGAGAATGAAGTTGAATCATAAAAAAGTGGAGGGCAGGAATTGGATTCATGTAGATTGCATAACAGGATTGTTGGCACATATCACACAATAGTGAGTGAGGTGTCTACCATGCATTTATATCTCAATTAATATTGTCCTCAGATTTAGGGATTCCTAAATATCTCCCTTGAAATGTAAAATGGATAGCAAGCAATAAATTCGCCAATTGTATATGGAATCAGAGCTAGAGAAATTCCATAAATTTATGTAATGTTGCTAAAGCTGCTATTGACAAAATTAGAATTATTTTCCAAATGAAACCAAAATATGTAAAATTCTTGGACATGCACATATGCTTGGACATAATGAAGGGGTCTTACTAGAAGATAGCCAACTTATGTTTGGAAACACTCTCTCATATTACCTCCATTCTCTGTCACCATCACTTTTGTTTTTTGTCTCAAGGTTTATTACTCCTTCCTCTATGATCATTCTTTTCTTTAGTTTCTAGGACACCACATACTCCTGATATTGCTTCTGCTTCTCTCACCAGTTGTTCTCAGTTTTCTTTTGTTGGTTCTTTTTTTATTATCCAAACCTCTTAATGGTAAAATATCCCAGGATTCAGTCAGTCTTCACATCTTTTCTTTTTGCCTATGCTCCTTTCATTGAAAAACCACCACTTGAAATTTCAAATAGTAATTTTATTTCCTCCCATCTAGTATTCTCAGGAAGTTCTTAAACAATGTCCAAAGTCACATAGCTAAGAAACAAGAATTGGAGGTTTAAACTCAACTGTCATGGTGTTAAATGAAGTTCAGGAATGATTCTTGGGGAAAAAACTCAGGTCACTTTCACAAAATGCTATTCTAGAATGATATAAGGGCATCTTGCCAGCTGCTGGCTCATCTTTATCCTTCCTCATATAGGGTTAGGCCTGAGCAGCCCCAGACTTTTATGTTGCTCAAATTGAAATGTTCTCACAAATACTGATCATCTCACCAAGTTATATATCCCGGAATTTTTTAGAACATTGTTAAGTCTATTTCCCCTGTCACCAACTGTACAGGTTGAAATGTCAGACATTTTCTAAAATTTTCTCTGGATGCATCCAAAAACACCAAATGCTCCCAGTTTATGTTGTTTTCCTATGAGTTTAGCACTTCCTTTGAATCTTAGAATGCCAGAGCCAAGGAGGGCCTACGCCTTTGCCATCTGATAGGCAGAGGTAGGAAGATACTTACCCAGGGTCATGGAGTGTGGCAGTGGCACACCAACCAGAAACAAGGCTCTTTTACTCCCAGTCAAATCATTATAACCAGTTAAACATTAATCAAAGGATTGGTGGCATAGCCTCTTATTAACTTTTCTCTCTATCCTCCGTCCACCTTCTAATCCCCCAGGGTCCTATGATTTTTGCCAGTTTAGAGTGTGTTTATGGGAAAGGAAAAGATAACAATAATTAGTGTACTATGTATTGGTCAAGAAAGGGGTCACTTTCTGGTCAGTAGGCTTTTTGGGCTATCAGGCCCATAACTGTCTCTCAGGACTCCCTGGGACACTCTGACCTTAGTATACCTTAGTGTGACCATGCTTAGATCAGTAGGACATTTAGACGGTCATTTGCAGGATTGAGAGAATGTAGTCTCTCAGTCCAGATGTCTATGAAAAACTCTGGGGGCAAAAAAGTGGGCAGGGTAGTAATAATTTATAACTATTAGCATACCTATTATGTGCTGGGTTATGTGAGAGGTGCAGTAAATATATTTAGCTCATTATTTTTCCTATACCTAAATATTATTAATATATCAATAAGGATAATGACCTCCTAATTTACCCAATTTGGCTTTACTGATTTACTTAAGCCTGATTTACTCAAAAGTTACATAGCAAGTAGAAGCCCATATTAGGACTGAACTTGAAAAGCCTCACTGCAATTTGCATGCACTTTTCTAGGAATAAGTGCAACCATGGATAAATTTTTGTACTATATTCCAGATACTATGCTAGGTTTTGGGTGTAGTATTAAACTAATTGCAACATACCTGTGAGTTAGTTATTATTCCCATTTTACAGGACAGAAAATAAAGGCTCAGAGACTATATGTGATTTAATTAAGGTCCTATATGTAGCAAGCCATTGTGTCAGTATTTCAAGCCAGCTATGTCTGATTTCATAGCATGCAATTCTCTGCCAAGCTGTCTCTTTCAGAGATTGGGAGATAATACAGAGAGGATGAATGAAGCTTTCAAAGGAGAGGTATTCTTGATGGCTTTAAAGACAACTTATAAATCTTACATATTAAATCTCTGATATTATAATTCTAGGAGGAAAGGACAAATTCAAGGTGTATGGTTAGGTTGCCATAGTATTTGAATCCCAGAGAACAGATTAGCCTTCCATTTTTAACCTCATTCTAAAAAAATTTGGATGCAATGAAGTTGATACTGATTGGAAAACGGAAGGTGCTCCCACAGGTGTCAAACTGAGTGAGCCTCTGTAAGGAAAGTAAAGATTAACCCTTCCCTTAGAGAGGTACACTCCATTATGCATCCAGAACCCCTGGAATGACTTGTCATTAGTAAGGAAACTTGGTGGTTTTCTACTACTTACATTCAGCTGCTTCTTTCCAGTATGTAAAAAGCACCATCTATCACTCCAACTGGCACAGTATAAATCCAAATCAGACAGGTGTCAGCTGTGCTCTATCTGTAATAGATTGAAAATGAACAAGAGAGAGTTGCATCTGTGCTGCAGTTCTATAGACTTTTATCCTTCTGGTAAGTCCGGCCTTTTAAAATGTTGTAGGAATCTTTGGTTTCAGTATGATCCTCTATAAAAGTATTGGTGATGAGTTCCGGGCCTCATTATTAGCTTCATGGTTGGATCTTGTATTTTCACATATGTGCCCTAGGAGCTTAAGATAGTTTCCAGCAACAAATCATGCCCAAGAGGTGTTAGATAAATGAATAAAATCAAATTCACAAAGAAGTTCCGCGTCCTTTGTCCAGTAGGCAGGACAGAAAAAAAAAAGAAGAAGCTGAAAGCTTGGCAAAGCCTACAAAGTCAGCTAATCTAATCCTTGACCTGATTTCTTTTACATGTTTCTACCCAACTTCTCTTTCAAGCCCTGCTTGCACACTTCCAGTTACAGGAGATCATGAGTATGTAACTCACTTATAATTGTTTTCCTTGTGCTGAGTGAAATACATTTCTCCACAGCTTCCACCTCTGTGTTTTAGCTCTTTTTCCTGGGCCCTCACAGACCCAATCTTTTTCTCCATCTTCCTTGTCATAAAGTCTGAGCTCCAGCACATTCAATGATTCCACATGAAACCTGGACTCTTGCCTATTCTTCACCCTATCAACCTCTCCTCTACACCCATCCTATTTTCTCCATGTCAGTTGAGAGATATGGACAGACCCGAACACAAAACACTTACTTGACAGTACAGAATTAAGAAGAATACGTGTCTTCATTTGAAACGTATAATTTCTATTTATAAAGCCTCAAGCAAAACTTCTCTCTCTTCCTTTTAAAATTCCTTCCATTTTTTCCTTTCTTTGTTTTGGAATAATTTCACTTTCTTTCTAGTGATATTCAAACAATGACCTGTGGTTCAAATGTGGCCCCCTGTCATTTTTTATAAATGAAATTATGTTGGAACATAACCAGGCCCACTTATTTACATATTGTTTGTGTCTGCTTTAATACTACAAGGGTAGAATTGAATAGTTGATATAAGAACTGTCTCACAACAGCTAACATATTTACTATCTGGTACTTCAGAAAAGTTTGCAGAGCCTTATACTTGATTTATAATAGGTTTTTTAAAATAATCACTGTATTACTTATTGTTAAAAAGAAAAATAAAACTTTTTACCAAAATTGCTTAAATTCACTTGATTGAGCATGAATAGAAAGGAATTTTGAACCCAGGTCTGTTTGTTCACTGTCCAGTGTTTTTACTATGCTCTAGTCCCTACCCAATTCAACTCTACCCAACTCAGAATAACTCAGCTAAGTCACTCCCTTGATCCTTCCATGATAACCATGCCAATCGGTGCTGTGATCTCAAGTCTCTTTGGCCCATGAGCATGATAGGCATTCTAGACAAAAAGCCATTCAGGAGACTTTGTATACTAGGGTAGTGAAATTTGTCTGGCTGAATCTCAGGACACACCAGGGCAAGCAGAGATCCCTATCCAGTCTGTGCCGTATTCTAGGAGTAGGAACTACTAGTGGTCTGACCAACGGGGTGTTCTAACAGTCACTATGCTTTATGTCCTTCAATCTGGCAATCTTTCTAAGAGAGAGAGAGAGAGAGAGAGAATTTTAATATTTATATTTTAGTTTTTGGCGGACACAACATCTTTGTTTGTATGTGGTGCTGAGGATCGAACC
>NW_026000294.1:5215518-5285940 GCF_001458135.2 Marmota marmota marmota | reverse complement strand
AAAGAGAGAGAAAGAGAGAGAGAGAGAGAGAGAGAGAGAGAGAGAGAGAGAGAGAGAGAGAAAGAGACACTTGATCACCAAGAACAAACTACCTTTGATTCATCCATTTCCTTATTAATTTTGCTTTTTGTAACTGATCACTCATTTTGAATATTTTATGGTTTCTATAAGAGCTGAACACAGATGCCTAGACTTTCCTGCCCATTTTGTGAGAGGACCTGGATGAGCCTCAAGAATGGGGCCCAGCTATGGACACTTCAATCAAGAACACACAGGCAAGTAGAAGGGCAAGGGTCAAAGCAGCCAATGCAGGCCACTATGAGACTTTCCCTCATTCTTGCCTCTACTAAACATTATCCCACAAAGCATGCAACAATGAGATGAGAGATACATAGTAAGCTTAGGAAGAAGGCATTTAGGTACACTTTTACCACCTGAGTTTTGATATTAAGAACAACATAACTCACTAGTCCCTTAGAGACCATCTTATCCAACCATCATTTTAAAATTGGAAAGCTGATGCTCAGAGTAGGTAAATGATACACCCATGGTCACACATAAGATCAATTCACATGCACATAATTATTGGAATCTTTAAGCTGAACTAGGCTTTATATATTGTTTTTCTAAATCTTCATTTTTAGATGAGGATACTGAGGTGCAATTGTCTCTAGTGTAACATTACACCTATTGGTATTTGACAGAGTAAAAATTCAAGAAATTTTTACTGAAATAGACATAAATCATAAGAAAGGATCTTTGACAATATCTTGTTTGCCTATCTCCCATTTTGTAGGTGCATAAAACAGTGTCCAGGAGGAAAAGATATTCCCTACATGCTGCTAAGAATTATAACTGAGACTACAACCCAACCATTTTAAAATTAAGTAATATACTCAAGGTCACCCAGTTAATATATGATACTGCAAAATGAGTTCATCTTACCCTGAAGAAAATTCACATTCATGTCTGCCTTCTTTCCTTCCTTCTTTCTTTTTTCATTCCTACCTTTTTTTCTTTCTCTAAGATTTCCTGAACCCATGCCATCCATGAACTGATACAGTAATACATAAAACACAGTTTTTTCAAACAAGGTGTTCATGTCCTCTAGAAGAAAGAGTATGTAAGTAAGCATTTACAGAAAGTACTCCTGTTAAGATATGAAGGTCAGAATACCTAAGTCAGAATGAATGAACAGTGGGAAATTTCTCAGAAGGATTGGCATTTGAGATGGCTCTGGTGAGAAAGTAGGAATTTACCAGGAATAGAAGTTAGGCAAGGACATTTTATATGGGGTTAATAGTATTTGCAAAGTCATAACATATTTGGAGAAGGCTGAATAGTAAAGCATGATTGACATAAGAGACTATGGAGAAAAGTTTTTAAGGGATGTTTATGGAGTAGAAAAATGAGAAAATGAAATTACTATGAGCCTTTAAAAAGACTAAGATCATAGAGTTTAGCCTGAAGGTCAACAGAAAATGTTTTAAAATAGAAGATTGATGTGGTCAGTTTTGTGACATTAACTGATCATTATACAGAAGTTTGGGCATCTCTTACCTCTGTCATAAGATATCTTAGACCACACTTTCATGTATTTTTCTGCAGTAACAAGTCCTTAGAACCCCCTAGGAGCTTAGTAGTCATTAAATCCAGTATTTTCACTCTGCTTTTAAAGACTTTTCTAGCCACCTAGATATTTGTCTCTTCTTATATTCTCCTATAATTGTGTCTTCCTCTTAGTCTTGAAAGTGTGGTACAGCAGAACATGGTATAAGGAATGCACACTAGAAAGAAAAAGAATGCATGGCTCTATTACCATTTCAGTAATTATAGATGTAGCTAGCCATGGATGTTCCCTGGAAAAGAATAACTTCACAGAGGGAAATTTCAGGGGTGATAGAAAATAATGGATAAAAAGTACTTCTTTCAAAGAAGAGAACTTGTGTCTAACCAAGGAAGTAACTCCACTATCAGGACAGGGAAACTTACCCAGAAAGCTTTATTTCTCATTTTTGAGGAATGGTTGTTTGCACATTTCTCATGCTTTCATTTTCTGAAGGAAATTTTTTTGTGGTTATTCTGTCTCTACTTATTTCCTCATTGTATTTGGGATATTGGCAAGGAAAGATAATTTCTCATTTAGTTAATAGATCACTGGATCATAGGGAATCATATTTGAAGTTGATGGGGATGACTATTAAGTTATGAAGACATCCTAAATTTGACATGGATGCAGTAACTGGATGGGACTTTGGGTTTTCTCTCTTGGGGAAGAGATGAATATGTTCCATGTGGGCATAGGCATAGAAGTGTATATGAGTGGTGAGGGTGAGACTGTGGAATAGTCTACTGATTTTCCACCATCTTTTTTTGTCCTTTAAGGATACAAAAATTAAATTTTAAATGAGTCCATTACCACTACATTTTCTAGTTTTCCTGGGACATTATTATCTCTTGTTTTCAGAAAAGAACAATTGACTTAACAAAGTCATTTAGCTATTAAATGGCCAACCTGGGATCCAAGTGAAGATATATCTGATTGATTCCTTTATTCTCATCAGTTTTTTTTTTACATGAGCATAAATTAATTTGGAGGGTTTAGAGGGTGAGGTAAAGTAAAGTTAATCTAATCCTGAGGGGATTTCTCATTCATAATATTCTTAATACTTCTGCCAAGTCCAAAATGCTTAATTGCTTTCTTTCCAGATGGTGATTCTCAGTTATATGCTCTCTCAGAATAAAAGGGCAGGAAGAATTCATTTAATTGTCCCTGCATAGATGGTATTCTGGGGCTCAGAGAAAGGGAATGACTTACCTAAGTTCTCAAGGCAGTTTTGATAGAGTGATAGCCATAATAATATCTTACTGCACAGCCTGGTCCTCTTTACCTTCCAGTTTAGTTTCCACTCTTAGAATTGTTAGAACTGAAAAAAGTCTTCAAACCATTAACTTTGGCATTCTCAAACCTGTATTACATAGAACTGGTAGATATCATAAATTATTTTTCTCAAATAATCTTTTGAAAGTCTAGGTTAAGCAAGTATTCTAGCCAAATTAAATAGGTTTTCTTCTAGATGCTGCTATATTGCCTTAGGCAAGTTGCTTAACCTCTCTGTCTGTTTTCCAATTCCAATGAGGCTAATAAAAGGATCTTCATTGCTTTGTTTTTGGTCAGATTCAATGAGCTAACATTTAAAAATGCATTTATCAATTAAAAGAAAATAATATAATATAAAATTAAGTTGCGGTATTTTCTTACAACGGAATACTACATGATGATGAAGATGGACAAGTATGGTATACACAATAACATGGATGAATTTTCACAAAAAAATGTTGTTAATGAAATTAGAAACAAAATATACAAAGTGTATAATTCCATTTGAGATATTTTCAAAAACAAGCAAAACTAATCGACAGTGACAAGATAAAATAGTGGTTACTGCTGGGAAGGGTAGAAGATATTACTGGAAGGGTGCTCAAAGGAGCTTCCAGGATATTCACAATGTTCTGTTTCTTGAAATAGGTGATGATTACATGGTTGTGCTCACTTTATGAACATTTTTAAAGAGGCACTCATGATTTGTGTGCATTTTGTATATCGCACTTTAACAAAAAAGTCGATTTAAAGTAGTACATTGGCATTTTCTAAAAGAGAGATATTGTGCATGATACTTGACCATAGAAGCACTATTGAGGGGTACTAAGTACACGAAGTGAGATAAAAGTTAAGACAGAGTTAGTAGTTTGAAGGAAGTCTAAGTTAAGGGGGAAGGTAGATACATGCTTTGTACCAAATTTTGGGCAAGCGGACAAAAACTATAAACAAAGCTCAAAAACAAGTGTGAAAGGGACAATATTAACTTTAGGCTTGGGCAGAATTAATG
The DNA here is from genome assembly GCF_001458135.2 of Marmota marmota marmota. Classification (NCBI taxonomy): domain Eukaryota; kingdom Metazoa; phylum Chordata; class Mammalia; order Rodentia; family Sciuridae; genus Marmota; species Marmota marmota. Next base: position 5,282,050 of record NW_026000294.1, on the reverse strand, counting down.
ATTCTGCCAAGCAAAAGAAAGCATCACACATGGATTTAGTAGGATGCAAAATTTGTAATCCTATAAATGGTTGGGTATCCAATGGGGGTGGGGAATGGGTAAATATGGGACCAGAAACATGGCCAGTTGTACATTAGTACTTTTCTACAACAAACCATATGCAAATTATTGAGGAGACAATGGTGATAGGAAAAAAAAAAGTAATAAAATCCCAGTTATTGACCCCAAAGACCTGATACCATAGGGGATGGACTTAAATAAAGAGATAGTTACTGTAAACCAGTGATCTGAGAGAGAAAAATAGGTGCTTTGGGGTCTATATTTGGAGGGCATCTTTTCCCTCTTTATGGAATAAAAAGGCTTTCTGCCTCCTGAAAGAGGATAATATCTAATCTAACTACTTCTTACCACTACCATTGCTTCTACTTGGATCCTGTATCTCCTATCTTGTTTCTGTATTTCTACTCTAACCCCCTAAAAGTCATTTCTCGATGCAGCAACTAGAGGAACCTTGTTAAACTTTCAGATTATGTCATTTCTCCACTTGAAAACCTGGCATGGTTTCCCATCTTAAACAGAGTAAAAGTCAAAGTCCTCATATTCTCATACACAGACCTGCATGATCCTTAAACCTGTTCACTCTTCAACTTAATCTCTTACCACTCTTTCTCATTAGTACTGGCTGCTTCTCCAACATACCAGTTGAATTCCTACATTAAGCGTTTTGAACTTATCTATTTCCTCTGCTTAGAATACTCTTCCCTTAGATATCTTTAAAGACTTACTTGTTCAATTTATTCAGATGTTTATCAAAATGCCATTTCATTAAGGCTTTCCTTGGCAACTTCATCTAAAATTGCAACTTTACCTCATATACAAAACTCCTCTCTAACTACTTTTTATGTATTGCTAACAATATATATTTAGCCTTTTTATATTTTCAGGTATGTTTTCCTCTATGTAGAATTTAAGCTCTGTTGTAGATTTTTCTAAGTTCACTATTATATCTGTAGGTACATAGTAGGTATTCAGTAATTATCTGTCAAATAAGAAAGAATGAATGAAATTGGGACATAATATTGTTGTTGAAGATGGGCAGTTCTGAGAAGGAGTTGAAAAAAGCATCTAAAGTACAGAATCAGCATTTACAAAAGTCCAGAGATAAAGAGGATACTGGGTGAAATACAGACAGTTCAGTCTGGCTGGGGCACATTAATATGAAAACAGACCATAGCAATGAGACAAGAGACAAATATTGAAGGGAATTACAAATCACATTAAAGAGTGTACTTAATCCTAAGGGCAGTATTGAGCCTCTACCAGGTTTTAAGCAGTAGAGAGACAAATTGAGATTTGCCTTTGCAGGAGCTCATCCTTTGACTGTATTCTACCCTTAAAAGATGAGGATATTAATTTTCATTAGCAAAATTCTATAAGAAAATTATTTATTAGATGAAATTAAATTTAAAACTCAGTTTTCTCAACTATGACAGGGATCCAATAGTAATACCTAACTTATGGCATTATCATGTGCATTTAAATCAAGTGAAGCTCCTAATTCAAATATAAGGCATATAGTAGATGCTTAACAAATGCTTATTGACTAGGAAACTCTTCCTGCCCAGTTTTTTTTTTTTTTTTTGGTGTGTGTGTGTGTGTGTGTGTGTGTGAGAGAGAGAGAGAGAGAGAGAGAGAAATAATACAGTGTCACCAATAGAAGGAACTCAAAAGGTTTGTAGTCAAACATACCTGGGCCCAAATTTGGCTTTGCCATTTCCTTACTGTGTAGCTTCTGTAAGTCACTTCGTTTCTGTAACCCTCAGCCTATCTCTCTTAGAAAGGGCTGTTAATACTTAACAACACTTAATGGAAGAGCTCAATCACATGCCCCATTGAGTATCTGGGCAGGGGAACAATCCTGATGATGCATTAATGATGAACTTAGTCCATACAAGACAAAGACATATGAAACCTACCTCTCTTGGTCATATCTCCTGATTGCTAAGATCTTAACCCAGCCAGATACCCACCTCCACCACACTTCAGCACTTCCATCCTGAAAGAACAGCAACTAGAGATGAGGTTCTAAAACAGTTTTACTGAGTTTTTTTTTCTCTCGTGACAAAAGACCTGTCAATAACAATTTTAGAGGAAGAAAAGTTTATCTGACACTCACAGTTTCAGAGGTCTCAGTCAATAGATGGCCTGCTCCATTGCTCTGGGTCCAAGATAAGGAAGAACATCATCCATGGCACCAAGGAAGGAGAGAGAGAATAAGGTCAGCACGCAAAATACATGCCTCAGAGTTACACCCCTAAAGACCCATCTCCTCTAGCCACATCCAACCTTCCTGCAGTTACCACCCAGTTACTTCTTATCAGAGGACTAATGCACTGGTTAGGTTAAAGCTCCAATAACCCAATAATTTCCCCTCTGAATATTCTTAGAATGACTCACACATGAGCTTTTGGGAGACTCCTCCTAAATCAAAACAAACAAACAAAAAAGCATGAAATTCTGAAAATGGTTCTCTTGGAAAAAAATGTTTGGAGAGAATTTAAATTATTAGCCATAATTAGTGATAATTTTTGGAGTCAGTCCCACACATATATTTAGTCAGTTGTGATCAAAACTAAATGTAGATTTTCAGAATTATCTTAAAGCTTTAAAAAGCATACATGTTTGGGCTGTACCCACAGAAATGCCAATTTAATTGATCTGTCATTTGGCCTGCACATTCATATTTCCTCTCCTCTGCCCTCAACTCCCATGAGTTAAATATTATATAGGGTAAAGAACCTATGTTCAAAGACATATGCTAGACTAGGTATGATCTCATTGAATCTTTAAAACAACTTTTTATTTATTTATTTTTATTTTTTGGTACTGGGGATTGAACCCAGAGGTTGTTTACCACTGAACTACATTCTCATCTTTGTATTTTTTATTTCTTGAGACAGGGTCTCACTAAGTTGCCTAACACCTCACTTAGTAGCTGTGGCTAGCCTTGTATTCAAAATCCTGCTGCCTCAGCCTCCTGAATTGCTGGGCCCATAGGCATGTGCCACTGCACCCAGCTATAACACTTTTAATGTAAGTTTTATATATGTAATATTATGGATTAGGGTACTCCAAAGATCTGAAATGCTTTTTTTTCTGATGTCACATTGAGGGCAGGTGGCAGAGATGGAATTCGAACTTAGGTGTATCTGAATTCAAGTCTTCCAGGTACCTGTTTAAATTATCATGAATCCATTAGAAGAGAATTTAAGATTCCCCAAGAACTATTTGAAGTGGGCTTCATGGACTGAGAAGTTCCCTGTACCTAATCCTGTTACTTAGTAGTTATATGACCAGGCTAAATAATCTGTCTCAGGTATTGTAACTGAAATTACAATGATGCCAACTGCACACAATTGTGATGAATATTAAATGGTTTATTATTTGTAATGGGTTTAGAACAGTGTCTAGTGTATAATAGGTGCTATATGAAATACAGGAAAATAACTGAAATTAGAAATATTTGTACATGCAAAAAACTGTACATGAATGTATGTAGTAGCTTTATTCACAATTTTTAAACTTGGAAGCAACCAAGATGTCCTTCAGTAGGTGATGGATAAATAAATAAATTAATCTGTGCAATGGAACATTGCTCAATGTTAAAATTAAATGAGTAGGAGCTGGGGATGTGGCTCAAGTGGTAGTGTGCTCGCCTAGCATGCAGGAGGCACTGGGTTCGATTCTCAGCACCACATAAAAAATAAAATGAAGATATTGTGTTCACCTAAAAAAACTAAAAAATAAATAGTTAAAAAATTAAATGAGTATCAAGCCATGGAAAGACATAAAGGAAATTTATGTATATACTGCTAAATGGAGGAAGGCAATCTGAAAAGGCAACATACTGTTTTATTCTGATGTTCTTGAAAAGACAAACCCTAAAAATATCAGAGGTTTCCAGGGTATGGGAATGGAAGGGGTGAATAGGCAGAGGAAGTAAGATCTTTGGGGCAGTGGAAATACTCTGTATGGTACTAAAATGATAGATACATTTGTTTAAACTTATAAAATGCATAACACCAAGAGTGAATCATAATGCATATTATGGAGTTTGGGTTATAATGATTTGTCAATGTAGGTTCATCATATGCCACAGTGTGCTATACATTCTGGTAGGAGACATTGATACTGGGAAGATTATGCATGAGTGAAGGCAAGGGTATATGAGAACTCTTTACCTTCTGCTCAATTTTTATATAAATTTAACACTACTCTAAAAATAAAACTTAGAAGCAACCAAAATGCAACTAATTATATTTGCTTTTAAATATAATTTAAAAGTAAAAAAAAAAGAATGAAGCAACCAAAATAATTTATTACAAAGTTTTTGTTATTCAAGGGAATAGAAGAGGATAAAAATTGCAATCACAAATAAAAACCATTGGTATTGTTTATAATAACAACTGACATTTATAGCTAAAGGTAGTCACCTACCATGTTGTGAGCCCTAAATAAAAAAATAATCTATTGTAGTGGTTGACATTTCTTGATCACCATTACAGGTGGTGAAAATGTCTCAGAAATGTACATGGACTTGTTCAAGGTCATACGTGTATAACCATTGAATTGAAGAATAAGAGTCAGAAGCCAGGAGCTCTGACTTATTCCAAACTTCCATTTTTACTACTATATAATTTTGTTATAGTACTTTAAAAGACATTGGAGTGGTTCAAATGTAAAACCCAAAATTTCCAAAAATGTAATATACTACAAGGTTTTCTTAGACATTATGTGAGAAAAAATATTTTTCTTGGCCAAGTAAGCTTTGAAGTACTGGGTTAAATATTAAACATGTTCCTTGAAGAGTCCTTAGAGGTATTAAAATGTGTTGATTTTTCTGTATCTCCATGAAAGGACTAGAATATTCAGGCTTCCTCAAACATTTTACTGTAGAACCCTCTGCTCATGGAAAACATTTTGGCACATTGCCCCATGCCAGTGGTCACTCAAATAAAATTTGTGAAATGCTGCTCCAAATGAATGCCTCATATTTGCAGAGAGAACTTCTACCAGGCTTTTCCAAGTGAAAAATTTCATTCCTCAACTGGTAGGCATGATGGAGGTTGGAAAGAAAGGAGTGCTAAGATATTCAGACTGGATCCACAAATCCAAAAAGGGTCAGTCAGGTTCAAAACCCATGAGCATTTCAGAAGCTGGGTCACCAGAGCCAAGAAAGAGTGATTAGGAAATAATGCCAAGTGAAAACAAATAAGGAATCCAAAGTCCACAGCAGTCATTGGTAGCAGAGCTTAGGAAGACATGCAGGCCAAGTATGGGGCAAGAATATTTCTGTAACCAATACAACCAAATTTATATAATTGTATTAATTCAGTTTTATAGTCAAGGTTGGTCAGACTACAACTATCTTCACTGAGAGAGGCATCTAAGATTAAATATGCTATTTGAGGAATGCAATGAGGAAGGATCCAGAAATATTTAACTGATAGGTTAATATAGGACATCTAGAGCTGATAAACAAATTCATCAAATTACTAGGATACAAAATCAATATAAAAACAGATTTTCTCCACACTAATATGAATCAATGGAGAAAGCCAAAAAAGTAAAAGGAAAACAATTCCATTCACAATAGCTTCTGAAAATACCTAGATATAAACCTAACCATGGAGGTGGAAGACCTCTACAATGGAAATTATAGAACAACAAAGAAATAAATTTAAGAAGACACTGGAATATGGAAAGACTCTTGTGTCCATGCATAATCAGAATTAATACTATTAAAATGTTCATGTTAGCAAAAGTTATATACAAATTCAATCCATATCAAAATACCAATTTTCTAGTTCTTTAAAGAACTAGGAAATATAATCCTAAAAGTCATTTGAAAGAACAAAAGACACAGAATAACCAGACATCTTGAGTAAAAAGAGCAATGATGGAGGTCTTTACAATACAAGATTTCAAATTATGCTTGTGATTCGTAGTAATGAAATGGCATGATACTGCTATAAAAGCAGATACATAGACCAATGGAACAGAGTAGAAGATTCAGAATCTAAAATACTCAGCTACAGCTATCTGTAATTGTAAAGGTGCCAAAACCTACATTGGAGGAAAAAAAATCAGACTCTTTAACAAGAGGTGTTGGGAAAACTAGATATCCATATGTGGAAAATGGAACTACATCCCATTTCTCACCTTGTACAAAAGCCAACTCAAAATGGATCAAACACCAAAATATAAGATCAGAATCTATTAGAAGAATCCATAAGGGAAAGACTTCAACATAAAGACATGGGAAAAGCCTTCCTTAATAGAATCCATATAGCTCAGGAAATAAGAGAAGCTAACTCAATGAAAGGGATGACATTAAATTTAAAAAAGCTTCTGAATAGTAAGGAAAATAATTAAAATAGTGAAAAGAGAACTAACAAAATTGGAAAAAAAACATTTGCCAGTTACTCTTCTGAAATTATTAAAATCCAGACTTTGTAAAGAAATAATAAAATGCAACATGAACAAAGCAAATATCAATTAATGGTCAAATGAACTGAATGGACCTTTCTCAGAAGTAGAAATGAGCAAAAACATATGAAAAATATTCAAAATCTTTAGCCATCAGTGAAATGCTACTGAAAACTACACTGAGGGCTGGGTATAGTACTGCATGCCTATAATCCCAGAAACTCAAGAGGCTGAGGCAGGAGGATTGTAAATTCAAGACCAGCCTCAACAACTTATTGAGGCACTAAGCAACTTAGGGAAACCCTGTCACAAAATAAAAATAAAAAGGGCTGGGAATGTGGCTCAGTGGTAAAGTGCCCCTGGATTAAAACTGCAGTACCAAAAAACAAACAAACAAACAAAACAAAACAAAAAAAGCAAACACACACACAAAACAAATTTCAGGGCATTTTAAAATCCATAAGTATAGAATATTTAACGCATTTCCATATAAGTATAGTTATAGTCTATATTTATATAAGCATGTATAAAACATTATGTATATTTTTATAAATACAGAGTACTTAAGACATTCTTACACGTAATAATATTTAGGAGATATTTTTATATTTGTGAAAACCCATCATTGATTTCAATTGATCTGCCTATTTTCAAAATGCCTATAGACACCATATTTTAAAATGGACCATCTTGAAATCTCAAAATTTAGTGAAATTTTGGATAGCAGTATTGTAAGGGCCCAGCTAACACCAGAGGAAGAGACCACCAAGAGACTGACTTTATGCAATAAGCAGGAGGGGGTTTATTGAGATTCCAGCATGCTGGGGCTCCGTGCCCACTCAAGAAGGGAGAGCAGCCCAGAGCCCAGAGCCGGGGTTGAACAATGCTTAAGTACACTTTTTTGGGGAGGGCGGGGACTTTACATACATCACAGTCTCCTTTAACAAATCACCATACACCACGGGGAAGTCAAACAACAATTCTTAGACTTGATTAGTACATACATTGGCAGGAACAGGGCAGGCTGGAGTGATAGGTCATTCCTAAGGAGGGGGTTACATTCAAACTGATTGGTTCGGGCCCTGTATGCCTATGTGACAAGCTGCACAGGTCCCTAGGCTATTAATCAACTAAATGGCCAGTAGGGCGTTGTCTTAACTGCCTCAGGAATTTCAGGTTCTGGGTGTAGCAGAGGAACGTAACAATTCCTGGTCCTTCACTTTTTAACTCAGGCCTTGCAGCTTAGAAACTTTACAATGCCCCGTCTTTTACATTTTAACTCAGGCTTTGCAGTTTAGAAGCAGCTTAGAAACTTTACCCTTTCAGTATCTTTTCTTAAATGTAGTTGTAAACAAAAAAGGATTAGGGCTGGGGTTGTGGCTCAGTGGCCGAGCACTTGCTACACACGTATGAGGTACTGGGTTTGGTCATCAGCACTATATAAAAAATAAATTGGTAAAATAAAGGTATTGTGTCCATCTAAAACTAAAAAAAAATTAAAAACAAAGGTTTAAAATTAATTTCATTTTTGTAGATTATTCATCATATCACTTATATAAAGACATTGTAGTATTCTACCACAGTAAGAAAAAAAAGAAGAAATGCTAGCAAATATGTGAAGAGATGAATTTTTTCACATTGTTAGTGGGAATGCAAATTAGTACAACCATTATAGAAAACAGTATGAAGGTTATTCAAAAACTAGAAAGAGCACAGTCAGTTGATTCAATTATGCTACTCCTGGGTACATATTGGAAAAAATTATTTTATTAGCATAACAAAGAGATACTTGTATTCCCATGTTTATTGCTAACTATTCATAGTAGCAAAGATAAGGAATCAACAAAGATATTAATCAATGGATGAATGGATAAAGAAAATGTGATATATATATATATATATATATATATATATATATATATATATATTACGAAATGCAATATTATTCAGTCATAAAAGAATGAAATCCTGTTATTTGCAGCAACATAAATTGAACTGGAAGACATTAAATTAAATATGTCAGGCACATAAAGACAAATACCACAGATCTCAGTCATTTGTTGAAACAAAAAGCTAATCTCATGGAAAAAGAGAACACAATGTTGTTCAATATAGATCAGAAAATAGAGGGAAGATGGGAGAGAGAGGTTAGATAATGAGTACCAAAATACAGTTAAATAGGAGAAATTAGTTTTTGTTGTTGTTATTGGTTCAGATGTGAGGTGTGATACAATGCAAGACGATTCAGAGGAGAAATGATTGGGTTGTGGGAGTCTTAACCCAATCAGTGAATTAATCCCCTGATAGGGATTAACTGAGTGGTAACTGAAGTGGTAAGGTGTGTGGCTGGAGGAGTGGGAATTTGGGAGTGGCTTGGGGTGTATATTTGTATCTGAAGAGTGGAGTCTCCCTTTCTGCTTTTTTATCACTATGATGTGAGCTGCTTCTCTCTGCCACACACTCCACCATGATGTTCAGCCTCATGGACCAAGACCTCTGAAACTGCCTCAAATAAACTTTTCCTCCTCTACAGTTCATCTGGTCAGATCCTTTAGTCACACAGTGAAAAGGCTGACTAAAACAGTTGTTCTATAGCACAGTAGGGTAAATATAATCTACAAGATTTTATGATATATTCCAAAACAACTACAAAAGAAGGGTCTAAAATTTCAAATGCATAAAAATAATAAATGCATTAGGAGATGAAAATGTCAATTACCCTTATTTGATAATTACTTAAGTTATACATGTGTCAAATTGTCAAATTATCATATGGTGCCCCTTAAATATGTACAAATGTTATGTGCTGATTAAAAAATTGAAAAAAATGCTTTTTTTTTTTTTTTTTTTTTTTTACACCTGAAGGAATTCACACTTAGAAAGTTGAAAAGACAGACAGGATTCAAACCCTGGCATTTTTAAATTCTGTACCTGTGATTTTATATGCCACCATACTATATCTTTGAGCATGTGTGCCAGTTTTGGTCCTGTATTGCATAGTAGAGCCACATAGATTATTCAAAATTCGTCTAGTTCAAAATTCTGCTCAGCCCTTTTTCAATGGTCTCCTCAATTTTCTTTTTGGATTAGGTAAGGTTTATTTCATCAAAATATTGGTTGTATCTACCAATATTAGGACTGCCAACATTAGGACTCTTGTCTTGACTGATTTGACTTTATTAAACAGCAGGGAATGCTCGACTCTAAAAGTATATCTCTTCTTCTTTTCTCATTTGGGATATGCTACTTTTACTTTTTTGGGTATTCAGAGGCTATTTTTCTTTCTTTCCCAAGATCTAACTCCTCTATCTGCTCTACCCTGATTTGTTTTTTTTTTTTTAATTTATTGGTTGTTCAAAACATTACACCCTGATTTGTACCACTATCCCAATCCCCACCCTCAAGTATTATAGAAATGTTTCAAATGCAAAAGAGATTAGCTCACACTTCTTTGCATATAAGGCTTTTCATGATTTGAACCAAGATTATCTGTCTAGTCTTATCTCCTACCACTCTTACCTTCCATACACCCCACCCTCTAACCAAACTGATCTTCTCACTTGCATTAGTCAGCCTTTTATTACTGTGACAAAATACCTGAGAAAAACAGCTTAATGAAAGGAAAAAGTTATTTTGGTTCACCATTTCAGAGTTATCAATCCATGATTGTTTGGCCCCATCATTTTGGACTTGTGGGGAGACAGGACATCAAAAGGACATCGTGTAACAGAGCTGCTTATCTAATGGCAGCCAGAAAGTTGGGGGTGTGGGGAGAGCGGTGGAAAGGGCCAGGGACAAGATATACCCTTTCAGGCCACATCCTGAATGGCCCACTTCCTCTAAGCAGGTCCCATGTTATACAGTTTCCACCATCTCTCAATAGTCCACTCAATTATGAACTCATCAATGGATTAATCCATTAATGAGATCAGAGTCACCATATTCCAATCACTTTCCAAATTCCCCACTTCTAAATATTGCCACATTGGGAACCAGGCCTTCAACACATGAGCCTTTGGGTACATTTCAGATCCAAATTATAACATCACTCTTCTCATAATGTGCCAAGTATTCCCAAGTCTCTGCCAGGAATTTGTTCCCTTTTTACTCATGCAAGCTGCTACTCATCATTAAGGACTCGGCTGAAAACTGGATCCTCCTATCTCCAGCCTCTCCTACACTCCATATATTGTACATTTACAATTCCTTACACACCACTGTTGGGGCTAAAAGTATTTAAAAATTTAGAAGATTCTGGATTTTAGAAATGTAGTATGGTGTCTTCACTGTCTATTATGCAACATTCCAATTGGGGTCTGGAGAAGCAAACATTTTAATATCAGTAGCAAAATATGAAAAGTAGGGCTGGGGCTATAGCTTAGTTGGCAGAGTGCTTGCCTTGCACGTGTGAGGAACTAGGTTCAATACTCAGCACCTCATAAAAATAAAATAAAGGTATTGTGTCCATCTACTATAAATTATTTTAAAAATTTGAAAAGTAACACTAATTAGTATAAATAATCTTGCATTAGGTCAGATTGGTCTATTCAAAATAGCCAGATGCACTATTTTTTTACTTTTAAATTTCAAAATCCTATATAAAATCAGAAAATATGATAAAATAATATTTTATTTATAATTGTGACCAAAAAAAAGTAAAATTCTTAGGAACCAACATAAATGTGTATTATCTATTCAAAGAACAAAAAGAGTTTTAAATGAAAATATAAGTAAATGGAAAGAGACTATTGTATCTTTTTTGGGGGGGGGCAGTACTGGGAATTTATTTCAAGGACACTTGATCACTGAGCCACATCCCCAGCCCTATTTTGTATTTTATTTAGAGACAGGGCCTCACTGAGTTGCTTAGTGCCTTGCTTTAGCTGAGGCTGGATTTCAACTCCTAATCCTCCTGCCTCAGCCTCCTCAGCTACTGGGATTATAGGTTTGCACTACCTAGCCCAGTAAGACTACTATATCTTTGTAAAATTTTTAATAGAGCATTAAGTGTGATTAACTGATCAAGGTATTGAAAGGATTTTTTAAAATGCTAATATATTTTATCTTCAAAAGAAGCAGAAAAATACTGAACCAGAAGATTAAAATTGTGGATATGAACAATGTGGGAGAGAGAACAGTATTAAGTGAGACCTATCAAGTATTTGTGAACTTATAAAGATTAAACTGATTTGATGCTGAAAAGGTAATAGAGAAACAAATCAGTAAGATAAAAGTTTCCAAAATATGTTTTGGAAATTTAACATAGTATCAGGGTTACTTTTCTGATCAGAGGTGATAATAGTGTTAATGAATGGTTTGGAAAAACTGAAAAAATCCCTCATTACTTACACCAAGGTAAATCTCAGATGAATTAAATACCAATGTATTAATATATGAACATAAAAATGTAAGCCCATAAAATTATTTGAGAAAACATTAATATTTATAATCTGAGAGTGGTAAAGAACAAAACAGAATACCTACATATGAAATGATTGATATAATTTGCCATATTAAAATAGTCATTTAAAAATCTCTGTGTGGCAAAATATTCAAATGTAGAGACGAAGTTAAAAATGATAAAATATGGAAATGTAAATGATGGAACTTATGAAATAGACATAGTATTTGCTATTATGCACAGCAGATAAAAGACTATAAAGAACTCATGCATCAATAGAAAATGGCAATCAATCTGAGTTAGTTTTGCAGTGCTGAGACAAAATAACTAAAATAAAACAGCTTAAAGGAGGAAAAGATTTATTTTGGCACCTGATTTTAGAGGCTTCATTCCATTGATAACTGGCTTCATTGTTTCTGTGCCTCATGGTAGAAGGGCATGGTGGAATAAAGCTGCTCACTTCATGGTGACCCTGGAAGCAGAGAGAGAGAGAGAGAGCAGGGGGGGCGGGGAAATGAAAGGCCAGGTACACAATATATTCCTCAAAGGCATTACTCCAGTGCCATTTCTTTCAACTGGAACCCACCTCTGAAAGTCTCCACCATCTCCCAACAGCACTATCAGCTGGGAACCATGTTTTTATTACATGAGACTTTGGGGGACATTCCAGATCCAAACAAAAATACAATTCAACAACAACAACAACAAATGGGTAAAAAGTAAGAACAGAAGAATCGTGAAAAGGAAATCTAAATGGCCTTTAAACATTGGAAAAGATGCTGTAATGTTTATAATTTAAAAGATGCTAATTAAAACAAGATGATATTTTTTTTACATCTCATATTGGCAAAAATAAAACGATAATAATATTCAGTGCTGGCAAACATATGAAGAAAATGTGTACTCTTCTTCCCCTGGAGCTCTCTAGTCTTGGGTAATCTCTTGTCAGGGAGGGATACAAGAGTTTTATGTAACAATGGAATCCAACATTTACATAACACTTTATGACTTACAATTTTGCTTTATGACTTTACAAGTGTGATCATTATAATAGTCATCATACCACATGAGAAAACAAAGATCTGTAAAAATTATAGTGACTTAATGATTGATAGAGCCAATATTTAAACTCATATTTCATGACACACAATTCAGGATTCTTTTTATTGATCCATGCTAGAGGGTGCATTCTGTGGGTATTTGAGCATCTCTCAAATCTAAATCCTGTCCATTCATCAAACAAGTATTTACTGAGCATCTTATATGTGGCAAGCACTATTCTAGGTATTGGGAATGAAAAAGTGACTAAAACAAATTCCCTGCCCTCATAAAGCCTACATTCTAAGAGGAGAGAAATAATAAATTTGTGAATATAAAGTGTGTCAGTTGGTGATAAGTGTGATTGAGAAAAATAAAGTGGGACAAGATAAGAAGTGCTAGTGGATTGTGTATTTCAGTTTTGAGTATCAAGAGTAGATATGTCCTATAAAGTAGCTTTTGAGCAAATAGCTGAAGAAAGTGAGGTAATGAGCCGTGTGGATATTTGAAAGAAGAGCCTGGCCCTGGACTGATGTGACAGCATTTCCCGTGTGTTTGAAGAACATCAAGAAAAAAATAAAAGCAGCAGCTGAAGAGGAGTGAGTTAAAGGGAAAGAAGAGAGGAATAAGTTCAGAGAAGTTAAGATGGTGAGGAAGACAGTGTAGGACATCTGGTTTTGCTCTGATTGAGATGGGAGGTAATTGGTGGGTTTCTCTTCCTCGAATACTATGTAAGCAAAAAGGGTCATCATGTTACTGACTTTTGAGGACTCTATGCAGTCACCAGAACCAACCACAGCCTAACTTCTTTTCACTTCCTAGCGTGCCTCATTACCTCTCTTCCAGTGATTGCTAGGCCCAGCCTCCCAGGAGCAAATCATCTGGCCCTTTTGCCCTCATGAAACACAGCTCCCCACCTGGTAAGACTTGTAGTCTGTTTGGCAGGCACAATGGCTCAAGCAGGTGGCAGCAATTTGATTGCAAGCACAGGACTCCAGAGAAACAAGCTGATGAAAGAAAAGGATTACTGTTTGGCTCATAAACTAGAGGCTTTCTGAGGGAAAAGGTGCTAATCTCAATCCCAGCTTGTGCTAAGGGACTGCAGATGAAGATATTACTTTTGCTGGAGAGCTGACAGTGTAAAGCAAAAGCAAAGATGTCCACTGAAGAGGCTAGGGGCTTCTGTAAGCACCCTGCTTTAAGGGGAGGCTGGCAGGATGAGAACAAATAATCCATTGGGACCCATGGGCACAAGGGTCTTTTGACACTTTTTGCATATTAATTGTATCCCATTTGCATCTATCCACTTAGCAAATCCCGGGATTCCTGGTGATTAGTTGTTAGTAGAGACATAAAGAACTGATCCCTCTGCTGGGCACAGTGGGGGTTAGCTCAAATTATTGCTACTATCATTTTGTTGTTAGAGCTGAAAGTGATTAGTGAGAAATTAAGTAAGCCTACAGATTTTTTTAAGAGAGAGAATTTTTAATATTTATTTTTTAGTTTTCGGCAGACACAACATCTTTGTTTCTATGTGGTGCTGAGGATCAAACCTGGGCTGCACTCATGCCAGGCAAGCGCACTACCGCTTGAGCCACATCCCCAGCCCCTACAGATTTTCAAGTTTATTTTTTGGAAGTGATCCTCTCTCTAAAAATTATTATTACAAAGTAGCCCAAATAAATATGTGAAAATAAAAATGATATTTTATTGTCTCTGACCTATTTTATAAGTTGAAATTTAAAATGTTTTCTTATTATAGAATTAAACAATGATAATGAAAGGTGTTTTGATGAAGAATAAAGTAAGATTATAACAATTTAATGATACTTGTGTTATCATTACAATTTTTAAATAGTGGAACACATTTTTAAAAATAATTCCAAACCAAGTATTTGTAAATCTCTTGAAATACCTTTATCATATATAAAGCTTTAATAAACACAAGTTGAAAACTACAGATGTGGAAGAAGACTTAAAATTATGCTCCTGACATATTTGGGTTTTGAAGAAATAATCTCAGGGCATCTCTGGACTGAAGGGCAGATAATGTTTTACATTCACCCCTCCACATTGCTTTAACTGGAGCAGTTCTATTTTTGTTTGTTATATGTGCTAGACTTCCAGTAAAGATTTGCTTTAATCAGTTGATTCTATCACTGTTAATGGAAAAATAATATTTCATTTTGTATGGGGAATGGGAAGCCCAGGATGGAGACTCCATTATAAAGCAAGTTTCCTTGGCTTAAAGGGGTTTTAAATGATTGTCTTCATCCTGCCTATTCATTATACAAGTGACAAACTGAATTTAATTTATGCAACTCTGATGAACCAAGGTCACATAGTGCTTCAGGGCCAGAACCTAGACTAGAGCAGTCCTTAGCTCAAAATTTTGCAAGGGCCCCATCTTGGAATAAAAGTCAAAACCGCCCCCTATATTCTCTCATTACTTCTCTGGCTTCTCCTACTATTCTCTTCCTTAGTCTTGCTACTAAAACCACCTACTGGGTATTTCATAAACACAAGGAGCATGCTCAGAACTTAGCCAAGAAATGCTCTTCCTACAGATAGCTTTATGGCTTAGTTTCCCCCCTCCTTCAAGTATTTGTTTAATTGGTACCTACTCAGACCTCATCTAGATGTTTTATACAGCACACTGACTGCACATCCAGAACTCCAGATGCCCTTTACCATCCCCTATGTTTTCCTTTTTCAATAGAATTTAATCATCTTCAATTATATGATATACCTTAATATTTGGGTTTTGTGCTTATTGTTTTTTTTTCTCTTTGGAAAGTAAACTCCAAAAATCAGATATTTTGGTTATTTTGTCCTCTTCTATATTCTAAGCATCTATAACAGTGCTTGACACAAGTAATCCCTGAATAAATATTTTTAGTTCAATGAAGATGTATTATCTTTGCTTAGGATATTGCCTAAAGTTTCCCTTCTACCTTGTGTTCCTCTCTCTTCTGCACAATGTCTCCTTGTTCCCTGGAACTTATGAGTTTTGAACACTGCTGAACACATAACCTTCACCTATATTGACAGGCCATGGAGTCTCCATCCAATTTTTGGCTTTAATCATATATGACTTGGATGCAGTATTGTAAATAGCTAACATGGACTGGAAATAAGGTCTACTATGGTTTTCCTATCTAAAAACAACCCCCAAATCTCCCTTTCTTTCTATAGAAGATAAAACTATATTTGACTAAGCAAATTAGTAGGAATTGCCATTACTCATTAGAAGGAAAAGACCTCACCCTCAAAAGTTGTCATTAATGGTACAGTGGAACTGTTAATTATTCTGTAGATTCTAAGGGTGAATCCTGAAATAAAGCAATCCCAAGATACTCTGCATAATAATGAATACCCATGAATTTCAAGGGTGAATTTGGCCTTGTGTTTTTCATTTCTCATTCTAACTTTAGTCCAAATTGGGTCTAAAAAATTGTCTTTTGGAAATGTGCTTACTTTATAATAGACATGTAAAGAAACCAGCATATCTGCATCTTTCACTACAGTAAAAACACAAAGCAAATTGGAATACATGGATACATATCCACCTGCTTCCTCTGTGGAAAGTTAACATTGGTGGAAAGATGCACAAATTTGAAAAGTAAATGATAAAAAGGGAGGGACCCTATAGTTCCCATTATTAATAGAGTGGTAAGATTGAAGCTGGAGTAGCAGATAAGGGTGTTAAGAGTGCAGTGAAAAATATGATGTCCTTGACTTTCTTAAGCATGGATGGTAGGAGAAATCCTAGGGAGTAGAATGCAAATGCTTCAACACTGTTATTAGGATTTTTCAAAGTCCTGGAAATAACCATAGAAATGATTGCAAGGCTACTGTGCCAATGCAAGAAGTGGCTTGATCTGGTAGAATTTTTGCAGTTATCCTTTGGTCAGAGACCACTTATCTCCATCATACACATAGCTGAAAAACTTCATGGTATTTGAAGACTCATATTACATATCAACTTCATTGGATCCACTTTGGTTTGAACAGTAACAGGAAAAGAAAGAGAGGAAAGATAATGACACCTGTTATTCTTTTGCTATCTTAACTCACTTGTTTTAGAGACACCTCTTACTACAGCAGAGTTGAGTTTTACTTAGTGAGCTAATCTAAAATTTTTTTAGTTGGTGAATTAAACTTAATTACGTGTAATCATACAATGACTCTGTTGGTTCTCAGATCTGCTACATTATTTTATGTTGTGTTTATTTTGCACATTTGTCATATTTACTGTTTCTTTTAGAAACATGATTTTGGGGGGTACTTTAAAATGCCTGTATTTATCAAAACTTATAATTTTATTCTATTGATTACCTTTGTGTCAATATACTTGTATGATGCCAAAAATAAAAAGACAACACAAAGAGAAATATATTTTCATTGTCCTCAGGTAAAGGCTGAATACAACCTCATTCATCTGTTGATCTCCCTGTCATTGTTGTGGGTATTTGTGTTGAAATCCTCACTCTGCATTCACAGAGTTTCCATGATAAAGCTTGTTCTCTTATCCTCATTGGACAAGAATGGAAATACTCCTACAACTTCTTGTAGTGGCAGTTCCAAACAATCCTTCTACATGTCTTTTGTCCACTTCCCATTAGCCTCTGCTCTATGAATAGCACTATCCCTGTGTCTTGGAAGGCTCCTTGAAAGAATCATACTTGAGGATATATAGGGAATGAATGTGTGGGTGTAACAGGTGGGGACTTGGGAAGCCAGGTTAAGGAATGGCTTTTGGAAGAGCCAAGAGAAGAAAAATCTTCAGTTTTGCCATTACAAGTCCACCGGAGGTCAAGCCGGTGTTTGTCAAAAACAGGCTTTATTTAAGATTTGAGACTGAATCTTTATTGCAAGGTAGAAAAAGTCCCCAAATATGACTGCTTTTGGATTACTTCATGGCTTAAACCAGGCATGAATTGATCACTGAGTAATAGGGGAATATTCCCTTAATGAAAAACAAAAGTGTGTGAGTGGGGGTGTATGGGCAGGGAATGAACTCTTCTGGTTAATTAAGTCTTATGGTTAATATGCAGTTTTTAAGCTCGTTTCCCCACCATTCCTGTTCTTGAGTCACTGATACTTATGATTTTATTTACTCCTCCTGGAACACTATAAGGGAATATTATTGTCTCAGTCACTTGCTGAAGGTAACATAACAAGTAATCGACAGAACTGAGACTTGAAATCAGTCTTTTGACTCCAAATCCAATTGTTATTGCTGTTTCTAAATCAGATATAACACTGCTCCTCTAGGATATGTTTGCTATAGAAGAAATTGAAAAATCAGAACATAAGATAAAGCTCTTAAAATAAGTTTGTCAAAACCATAGTGTAATCATAGATTCATAAAAATGGCTACCATCTACTGATTTCCTATATTCTATGTCTTTTACACTAATTATTTTGAACACTCCCAGTTTTATGGAGGAGAAACCGGTGGTTCAGAAATATTAACACACTGTATAATATATGTTATGTCAATTGTATTGCCTGTCTTGAAAATGCAATAGGGTTATATATTGAAAAATTATTTTTAAATTTATTTTAATTTTTTTTAGTTTTGGGTGGACACAATATCTTTATTTTACATTTATGTGGTGCTGAGGATCGAACCCAGTGCCTCGTGCATGCTAGGCAAACACTCTACCACTGAGCCATGACCCCAGCCCATATATTGTAAAATTCTTGAGGGCAATGATCTCCAGTTCCCAGAAAAGTCCACAGCATATAGTAAATCCTCTATTGAAAATAGGTTTTCCAAATGAATGTTTTTTATCAGTCAGGGTTCTCCAGAAAAACAGAACCAATATAAGATAATGTGACTTATTTTAATGAATCGGATGACATGATTGTGAGGTCTAATAAAGTTCCAAATTTGTAAAGCAGGCTGGTAGGCTGAAAACTTAGACAGGAATTGATATTGTAGTATTGACACAGAATTTCATCTTCTTCAGGACACCTCAGGTTTTGCTCATAAAACTTTCAACTGAATGGACAAGGATAAGACCATGTACATTATTCAGGTTATTCTTAAAGCCAACTGATTGCAGATCTTAACAAGTCTGCAAAATACCAACAACACCTAGATTAGTGTTTGGTTAAAAACTAGGTGTTACACATGCTCTTGGTGTGTTGACATGTAAAATAATTTATCACAATACTCACAATCATACAATAAAGTGATAGTGCTAGGACTTGAATCAATGTCCTAATGATTCTAGAGCCTGTCATATTTCCAAAATACCCCAAGAATGTCTAATATGGACAGAATTTTACTGATCATCTAGCCTGCTAGCCTGGCCCTACAATAGTGGTGTGTGTGTGTGTGTGTGTGTGTGTTGTGTATCATCAGTTAGGTGGGGGTAAGTTAAATCCCAGGAACTTGCCCAAATCAAGTTCAGATTCTCAAATAAGTTTTCCTTCTATGATGACTGATATTTTGTAGGGCCTGTTCTGAATCTGTAATATTATGACCCAGGACTGGGTAAGACACTAGAGAGTGTGTCACAGACTGGGTTGAATGTGTACTAAGAGTGACTTCAGGTCATACTCTAGAAATAGATTTTGTAAAAAGTCATTGAGTTTTCTCTTGTCATTTTCTATGTCTTTTAAAAGATGATCATAGATACTTAATGCTACAGAATGTTCCACTTTAAAGTGGTTAAAATGGTAAGTTTTAGGCTATGTTCATTTTTATACAATAAAACAGGATATAAAAAATTATCAAAATGGGGATAGAAACCCAAAACCATAAATCTAGCTATGTTATCACAAGATTATTTGTTGGATATTTAATGCATTCCAGGAATTTTACATACAATGTGATGTAGTATGTACTATAAAGCATCCAAGGCCTAAAAATTAAATGACAGATGACATATTCAAGAGAAAAGAGAGCGAGGACTGGAATCACTGAGCCAGTTGATGTCTTGTCTCCCACTCCAGAACTACTTTAGTAATATCATTAATATTAATAATGATGATTATCCACATATAATACCTTATTATATATGGTTAATAAGGTATTATATATGGATAATCCCTGTTCTAAGGTCTCTTGAGTGCAAGGCTAGAAACATCTTTTATCATTTGTCTATTTGTTATTAATTATATATCATTGATTATAACCATTTATTATATTTATCATTAATATTTTAGCATAAATCTTTCTCAAACCTAGTAATTTACTGGAAAATCCTTGAAAAGATGGAACATTAGGGAAAAACTATGCATTGCAGAATGAAGGAAAGGACATTTCTTGACAGTGATACCTGGCGGATGGCTAGGAAGTCAGTGTGGCAGCTAAATACAACATTTCAGGGTCCAATGAATGAAGGCTGTTGTCTCACTCTTTTATCAGGAAGGAAAAACATTGGTTTGATATTCAAAAAGGCATGATTTCAAATTCTCATCCTGCCTCTACTGAATGGACTTGGGTTAATTATTTCTTCATCTAGAGTTTTATTTTTCCCATCAAAAGAAAAGTGCTATAACTGGGGTTATTCTTAACCATTTTTCATCCCCAAACACACATAGGTTAAGAGTCCTTGGACAAACTGACACTCTGAATCCAAAATCCTAGCCAGAGAGTGAGTGTACAGGTTAACTGCAAAAGCTCAGAGAAATTAAAACCCTGTGTCTGGGAGTAAACTACCCTGACAGTCACCCTAGTTGCTTCATTCATTTGGAAACCTGGGCTTGTCTTCCAAACATACCCATATCTACACCTTTAATTCAACTGAGTTGCCTCCTTTAGAGTGGAACAATGTCAACAAGTTCCTTGTATCATGTGTAAAATATTATACACATATATTTTCTCTTAACAATGCCATAATATACTTAGCAATGTAAGTCTGCCTAATTTTCAATATATTTATGGTTCACCTACTCAGTAGCAGCCCTTTATGGTGGACAATTTAGTGTTGCTATTTTAAAACATGGATTATGGAGCCAGATGTCCTGGATTTGATCTAAGCTCTATTAATTACCTGATATGCAACCCTGTTGATGGTGCACAGATAATACCTGGGGTTGCCCCCTTCCCAAAGGTATTACTCAGTTGTCATAGTGGTTGTTTTCTGTTCTGGCTTGTGGGAACAGGTAGGAAAACAGAAGTATTTTTCAGGAAAATGACGGAGGTGGGTGAACAAGAAATCAACCGAGTTCACTGGCTAAAAGTAATTAATGTGATTTGAAATGGAGTTGTGGGAGGTAGAAATATATAAATAGGAGAATGAACTCAGTAAGTCAGGGCAAAAATAAAGATAGGGCACTGAGTGCAAGTCCAGAGATTCCTGATTGACCTCTCCGAGCTTCTGTTTCACCAGTAAGGCAATTTTCCTAACTCTGTTATTGATTGGCCATGTAGCTTTGGACAATGTGTCACCTCTGCTTGGGCCTCCAGTGACTCTCTGTAAACTTAGAAAATTTGGGATTAGCTGATTAGCAGGCACCTTCATCTCTGACAGGAAAATATTTTAAGACTTTATGAATATTTTGCCTTCTTCAATTCTGACTTTGAGATCTCAGAAACATAGGTAACCAGGACCCACATAAACAGCCCTGGTGCACAGTGGGCTCAATAAATGCTTCTTGAGTGTGTAAAATAAAAGTAGAATTACATAATACTAATTGAGCACTTACAATGTGATATAAATGAGTTAACTTTCTTATTTAGAGACCTGGAAAGAAAAGCTCCTGTCTGATTCTTTCAGAATTATATCCTTGAGGTCATCAACAAGGTGGCATACCAGGTAATTAACAGAGCTTAAACTCAAATCCAAGATATTTGGCTCCATAATCCATGCTTTTAAATAGCTACACTGAATTTTCATTCATAAAGGGCTGATACTCAGTAGGTGAACCATAAATATATTGAAAATTGGGCAGACTTACATTGCTAAGTATATTATGGCATTTTTAAGAGAAAATATTATTTGTGTATTTTTTGAATTTTTATTTGTTCTTATTAGTTATAGATGATAGTAGAATGCAGTTTGACATATTATACATATATGGAGTATAACTTCTCATTCTTCTGGTTGTACATGATATAAAATTATATGGGTTGTGTAATCATATATCCACATAGGATAATAATGTCTGATTCCTTCTAATATCTTTTCTATTCCCATTCCCCCTCCCTTCCCTTCATTCCCCTTTGCCTAACCCAAAGTACTTCTATTCTTCTCTATCCACATTATTGTGAATTAACATCCTCATATCAGAGAAAAAAACTTTGGCTTTTGGTTTTGTAGGATTGACTTACTTCACTTATCATGATCATCTCTAGTTCCATCCATTTACTGGCAAATGCCGTAATTTCATTCTTCTTTATGGCTGAGTAATATTCCACTGTGTATATATGCCACATTTTCTTTATCCATTCATCAGTAGAAAGGCACCTAGGTTGGTTTCATAGTTTGGCTATTGTGAATTGAGCTGCTATAAATATTGATGTGGTTGTGTTACAACAATACGCTGATTTTAAGTCCTTTTGGTTATATACTGAGGAGTGGGATAACTGGGTCAAATAGTTGTTCCATTCCAAGTTTCCAGTGGAATTTCCATACTGTTTTCCAGACTGATTGCATCAATTTGCAGTCCCACCAGCAATTGTGAGTGTACCCATTTCCCCACATCCCCACCAACATTTAATGTTACTTGTGTTCCTGATAATTGCCATTCTGACTAGAGTGAGATGGAATCTCAATGCAGTTTTAATTTGCATTTCTCTAGTTGCTGGAGATATTGAGCATTTTGTCATATATTTGTTGACCACTTGTATTTCTTCTTCTGTGAAGTGTCTGTTCAGTTTTTTTGCCCATTTATCGATTAGGTTATTATTATTCTTTTGGTGTTAAGTTTTTTGAGTTCTTTGTATATCCTGGAGATTAATATTCTATCATAGAAATTGATTTTTTTTCACACTGTAGTATTTTTTGTCCTGGCCATGTTAAGACCTCATTAAGCAAAGCAGTGATTTTTATATCATTGGAAATCTCAACTAGAGAATGAGTCATACGTGCAGCTAAAATGAGTTCAACTCCCGGTTATGGAGTGCACTAGCTTTGTAGTCTTGGGTAAGCAGTTACCCTCTCTGAGCTTCCAGTTCCTCATTTATCAAGTCAGGTGAGTAACTGCAACTTCACAGCATTGTCAACATAATGAAATAGCAAAAGTGAAAGCCTTTAATATCGTGCTTGACAGATCAGGAGACTAATCCAGAACCATGAGTTCTTTTTCTTTGGTTAGGAATACAAAATCAAAGCCTTGAGAAAATGGAAGTCATCCTGCATAAATGTGGAATAGACAAGTATGTCAAATGAAGCCAGATAGCTAAGGAAACATGGATTTATGATCTTGTACAGGATGAAGAAATAAAATGCTTTCCATTATTGTACCCACTAAGCTTTTCAGACTCAGAAGCTGGTCTTTATCATGTCACACAGCTCATTCAGTCTATAAATTCTTCACATTTTTTTCCTTTAGTTTTGGCTACTCAGGTAGTAAGTAATCAAAAGGTCCCCTTCTGTCTGAAATATCTGTTTTGCCTACATATAAAGTCAAACATTCCACAAGTTTCTACTGGGCCAGAATTGCAAGAAGCCAAAGTTCTTTCCTCTGAGGAAGGAAGGTTTGCTACTGTATCGTTTTTTGGTCACTATTATAGTGTCTGGCATATACGGTTCCAACAATTATTTGTTAGAGAAATTCAATTATTACTCCTTTTATTTCAGGAGGAGCAAGCTGCCAAAGAAAAGTTTTTCTTTTCTTAACTGTTTTGGCTAGTATTACATAATTACAGCCACCAACTTTGCCCTCTAGGAGCCACTGACAGAAGGCAGACAGATTGCCAAAGGGAAAAATGACATATGAGCAAGCATTGAGCAAACACACATGTTAAGGACTATCTGTAAGCCAAGGAATAAGTGCCTATTTCTTAGTCTTCACTCTCTCTTCATGCAATTAATACAGAGAGGTTGGAATTTCATAATTCGATTCCTGGCAGCATTTTCCATGAGTCTGCTTTCACGGAGAAGTGCAAATTAACTTAATGAAAATGCAGCCATTGATTCATAGAACATAAGGCCTTTAATGGCTTTTGACTTTAATACCTTTCATTGTGGTGAGCAAAAAAGAAGTGGACAATTGTTCAAGGTTAGAAAGTCAGAGGGTAATCTAGGACTTGAGCTTAGAACTTCACCACCAATACAGTTTTTCTTCTACACCATTGTCATTGATTTATCAGTCAATGATGTGGGGAGTATATATTCATAGTCATGTATCAAGGCAAAAAACCACAGAGATCTTGATTTTCTATTACTTTACTAACCCTATTTGTTACCTTTGATATTTGCAATTACTATCTGGATAATATCCTATAAAAGCATAATTTTCCTTCACTTTTCTAGACTACAATTATCTAACAGAACTTTTTGTGAGTCCTATATCCACACTATTCAATATGGGCAGTATTAGTCTCACGTGGATTCCAAGCACTTGAATTTTGGCTAGTGCAACTGAAAAACTAAGTTTTTAAAAAATTTTTTATATTTTTATTGGTTGTTCAAAACATTACAAAGCTCTTGACATATCATATTTCATACATTAGATTCAAGTGGGTTATGAACTCCCATTTTTACCCCAAATACAGATTGCAGAATCACATCGGTTACACATCCACATTTTTACATAATGCCATATCAGTAACTGTTGTATTCTGCTACCTTTCCTATCCTCTACTATCCCCCCTCCACTCCCCTCCCATCTTCTCTCTCTACCCCATCTACTGTAATTCATTTCTCTCCTTGTTTTTTTCCCATTCCCCTCACAACCTCTTATATGTAATTTTGTGTAACAATGAGGGTCTCCTTCCATTTCCATGCAATTTCCCTTTTCTCTCCCTTTCCCTCCCACCTCATGTTGAAAAACTAAGTTTTATGTTCCATTTAATTTTGAATTATTTCAACTCAAATTGCCACAGGGGGATAGTGCCTACCATATTGGGCAGCACAGCTATATAATGAAAACAAATATTTCCCTTTTACGACTGATAAGTATGGAGATGAAAGACTTCTGTCAGTCTAGAATAGTAGAAAGAACTTGGATATCAGACAGACTTAAGTCTAAACTTTGACTACATTATTCATTAGCTATTTATCCTTAAGAAATTCCTTTTATAATTGGATATTTAGTATGTAAAATGTGAAAAGTAGTCATTAAATGCAAAGGATTTTTGAAGCCAAATCATATGAGACTGTCTAGCAACAGAGCCTGGCATGGGACTATGCTCAGGGACTGTGAATTATTTTTTTCTCTCCTTTTATCAAAGGATATCAGTGAGCCAGAGCAGGAAGTACTGGTGACTGCAAGAGTGGCCTTGGGGGTAAGCACTTCTCAGAAAACAAAAGGGTACGTGGTGATAGTACAGGTAGAGAAGCAAGGTTAAAGGTAGAGTCTCGGCCAACAAGAAAAGTTGCTAGTTAGGTCAGTACTACATAAAGTCCCCTCAACAATAGGAAGTTAAACGGTGAGGCAAGTGTAGAACCTGGGCCTAGCAGTCCAGAGATGTGAGTTCTAGATGCCAATCTACTATTCCCTGACCACCTCTGGAACTTAGAATTGTCATCCATAAAAGAGTGAGAGTATGTGGTAGTAGTTGGGGAGAAGTATGCACTAAATTAAACATTTCTAAACTTCTACCAACCTTCCAGCTAGCCCAATCTATTCCATCCACAGTTACTTTGATCATTAATGCCCATCCCTACCATCTGGATTCAGTAGATCTTTTTTAGTGCATTGTTTTTATAAATAGTATTGGGGTTCATTTTGACATAATTATATAAGCATAGAATATAACTTGCTCCAATTCAGTCTTCATAGCTTCCTATTTCCCTCTCCTCTGCCCTCCCCTTGTTTGCTTTCCACTACTCTGTTAATATTTCTTCTGTTTATTTATAATTTTTATTAATGCCTTGTATATACACATAAAGGTGAGTTTCGCTAGGTTGTATTCATATGTGTACATGGGAAAGTTTGGTCAGATTCATTCTACTGTTCCTCTCTTTTCCTGTCCCTCCTCCCTCCCCACAATCACTTTCCTAAACTCCACTCATCTCTCTGAGTGTGTCTTACCAGCCCTAGCTCCCTCCTCTATCAGCAGACTGTGCTCTTCAACTTAGGATTTATTTACTCAGTCTTCCTTGTCCCCCATTTCTTCTTCTTCCAATCCTCCTTGCCTTGTCAGTCTTACCTTAAGTTCTAACTCCTTCAGAAAGCTTTGTATGATTCACTAGACAAAACTGGCAACTTCTTTTTATAAATGGAAGACAGCAGCGCATAGCAGGTGCACAAAACTTAGAATTGCACAAATCAGGGCTTTAGATAAATGACTTCATTTTCCAGGGCCTCAGTCTTCTCAATATTAAAAGAATGGCAATAGCACCTATTTTAATGGCTATTTTGAAGATTAAGTGAGGGAAGAAATGTGTCATCACTTTGTAATCTGTGAAGGGCAATACACATAGGGAAAATTAACAAGTGACTTTTTATTACATTTTGCTTATACCTCCAGGGAGCAATTACTTATCTCTGTGTTTTAGAATCAGATATTGACCTGTCTGTCTGTATTTCTTCCCTGAGTGTGACCTCCTGGAGGGTCCAGACTGTATCTTAGTTGTATAGTCAGCCCAAGGGTATTGCATGGCACAGAGAAGATACAAAGTCAGCCTTCAACAAGCCATTTAACCCATAGAGAGCTAAACTTCAAAACTAATGATGCTATTTTAATTTTAAAATTAAATCCTAGAATAAATTTTCTTTCTTCACAGAAACTACTAATGCTTTTCATTTTGTCTTGGCTGCCAGGAAGCTCATGATAGAGCCATTATATTTGCTATACTAGTTCACTAACCTTCTTTTGGGTTTTATTTTTTCCTATACATGACACACCGTGTATCACATATGTTTGTGTAAACTGCAAAAAATATTTTGTGAAACTGAATAGTGATTTTGTACTCGGGGTCTAGAATTATACATACCATGTTCAAATCCATGCTCCATTATTTCCTGGCTGGATAAATTTGGACAAGTTATTTTATTCTTTTGGGCATTATTTTCTCCCATCATAAAATGGTGATAAAAATTTATACCTCAGAGTGATGTCAAATTGAATGATGTAATGTACAATGTCTGGCACACCCTAAGTAATCAGCAATCAATTGTTATGTAGCATATACAAATATGGCTTCTCTGCTTTTCTTTTCTCCAAGAGGTAGGTAATAATGAACATATACGGCCATAATTAAATACTGTTATTTTGCTTCTTCCCACTTTTTGAATCAGAGCCAAAGCTAGTGGCATTCAACACAATAATAAGGAAATTTGGCAGGCCAGGTTGCATGAATCATTCAGGGTATGAAAGCATAAATTTTCTAATTGCAGCACATGGGCTGAAGTACACAGCTAATAATAGTTTTTAAGTTTTTCAAGGAGGAGGAGGAGAAGTCACAACAGTAGCAGTAGCAATCACCTTTTACATTCATAGCCTAAAGTATTTCTTATCTGGCCCCTGCAGAAAAAGGTTGATGACAACTGACCTAGAGAAAGAGCCATGCCACTTTTTCTCAAGACAGGGAAAAACATGGTGTACTACTAGAATGAGGCTATAGAGTTTAAAGGCCTGGAATCTTGCACAACAGCAGTTATCCCAGCTTTACGGTTCCAGAGTCACTGCAAGGATCAAATGGAATAATGGATCAGACATGCAATGTGGATGTAATTTTTCTTTCTTATGTAAATGGATGAATGTTTATAAATACAGATTTCATAATTCAATAATGCTGGATATTGCTCTCTTTTAACCATTTATTTTTTAATTTTTTTCAGTTATAGTTGTCATGGATCTATATTTAATTTATTTTATTTATTTTAATGTGGTGCTGAGGATTGAACCCAGTGCCTCACACGTGCTAGGCAAGCACTCTACCACTGAGCTACAGCCCCAGCACAAATAACCATTTATTATTAAGTGGAATGTGTTTTGCTAGTGGAGCAGCACATAGTCCATTAGGCCCCAGTGAAAACTCAATATGCCTTTGCTTATTGTTTTACCATTAATTGAACAATGGCCAAAATAGAACTCCTTTCTGTTCAGATACCTATTTTCATAGGTTTTATTCATGAGACTGTAGGGTGTCCTGATCTTTCTAATCACCATCATCATTTCTGTTTTTTTATTAAGTGTTTACTGTGTATCAACTGGTATTCAGTTGGATGCTCCCCTTGCATTTTCTCTCATCTCTAACTCTAACACAATCAATATTCTATAGATGAGGACACTGAGGCTCTGAGGAGTTTTGAAACAGTTGGTAATTATCTCAAGTACAGGCATGTTTATGCCCCATTTCTGCTTTATATGTCCTTTGGTAGGTAGTTAGGAAAGGCTACTTGGGGAACTAACGTTGGGATAGGAGGAACAGTAGGCTTACAGTTCTCCAGACTTCATACCCCGGATATAATTGAACTGTAGAACTTGGCGATACCAGGCAAAAGATGAGGTGGACTTCTGGAAACAAAGCCAGATATTTTTTTTTTTTTCTGTAGCAGGGGGAAATGAGGAAGACTTATGGATCCCTAGAACCATGAAGATAAAGAATATAAACTTCCTCACAGTAATATAGCCCTCTTCTACTATTCCTCTAAATATTCTTTATCTAATTTAATGCTCTATACCCCTTTTTTAAGAGTGCAGGGCAAAAGTTCACATTATACACAGGAGATCCACATCATAAAAAGGAGACTGAGGCCCAGAAAAGGAAAGGGCCTGGATTTCAGTTACCTAATATGTATGTGCCCAAGCACATGTTTGATTCTCTTATCTTGCTCTCCCCTAGTCCAGGACTTTTGCCAGTACCTTCACACTATACTCCATAATCAATGGCCCTAGAGTTTTAAGAAAAGAAAGAAGGTGGAGGCAGCCTGAGCAGCAGGATAAGTACCTAGCATACTTTCCAAGGAAAGAATGTCAGCCCAGTATGCGACTTCCTGGGTCCTTCTCATTTTCCTTCTATGGACTTATAGTATATGGCTTCCATCATGGACTAAGGCAGAAGAGAAGCTGAGGATGTGGATAAGGAAGAAAGCAACCTGTACCAGCTGGAAAAAGAAACTTTCAAACCAAGATTGGTAAACTGTGACTGCCAATAAGACTAGTTTGGCAAAGACCCACTAAAAGTGTCTTCTAGGTCAGACTCTGTATGAGTCTAAAGATGAATGTGGACTGGTCCTGTCCTTGGAGATCTTCCTTTCTGGTGAGTATGACCTCCAAGGTCAGCTAAAACTCTAATATTCCATAGAGTATCTAAGTGCAACAGAGGCAATGTGATGGGATAGAGGAGTTAGAAACCTATAGGTGCAGCCACTATTCACATCCTCATTCTCAGCCCACCCCCCCCAATCAAGACAAGCACAGTTTGAGGTTCCTATCCCAATCAGTAAATCTGGAAGCTACCATAGTGACAATAATAGTAAAATATGTACTAGGCACCAAGTAAGCATTTTTATGTATTAACCAATTTAATCATTATAACTAATTTACATAAAATGTATTATTGTCTCAATTTTTCAGATAAAGAAACTAAAATATAAGGAGGACCTCACAAGACAGCAAGGATCTAAGTCATCTTGTTTCTGCAGACTTCAAACATCTCTTATGTGCTAAGCCCTCTGCTGGTGCTGCTATACAGAGTACCATAGCAATACATAATCTCAGTCATGTGTGAGAATATGGAAATAAAGTCAGACAATGATCTGTACACACACACACACACACACACATGCACGCACGCACAAAGACATACATACATACATATGCCAGGCCCTATGCTAAGTATGGAATTTAGATGATAAATAAAATTAAAGAGAGAGTTACAGTGCAGAGTAACATGTGCCATAACAGAGATAAGTGTGGGGTCTATGGAATCGGCCTGAAGAGTGGCAGCAAGAGTCACTTAAAGGTGTCCTGGAAAAGGTGAATTTATGGGCAATTGTCACTTCTCAGATATTTACAACAGAATATCTCAGGCTCCCCTTTCCTAACCAAAGAGCCAGATCTATTATCAATCTCTTCTGGACCCATGAAGCCCACAGTTCATTTTTCTTTCTTAGGCTTAGGTCAATATTGAGGGGCTTTCTGCCCACACACAGTTCAAGGTATTCAGCCCCAAGAGCTTCCCTATGAATTCCCGTTCCCACAGCAATAGGTACAAGCTGATTATTTGTTTTGTCTTTAAAAACATTCTGCAAGATGCTTAAATAAGAACGAAAGAGCTGGCATCTCACTGCAGTGCCTGTCTCATTGTCTCCATGGGGAGTACCTTCAGACAGCTTTTGCCCAGAAGTTTTGTCTGCAGCGTTTTCCTATCCTTTCATTATATTCATATTTATTACAAGGGCATAAGCAGTGTTTGAGAGTCTGTCTGCTTAGCACAGCAATGAGATCTTTTTTTTACATTCAGGACAAAATTTGTGGGTTTTTTTCTTAACAAAATACTCTTAGCAAGAAAGTGTGCTTATATATACATACATGGAGATGTAGGAAAGGAAAATTTTGTGCATAAGTGTATGCAGAAAACTGTGATTGAAAGTATTTGTGTGTGTGTGTGTGTGTGTGTATCTTTGTCTCTGTATGTGTGTGAACATGAGCTAGTTTAGATGTCTAGAAGACTTGCAAATTTCCCAAATGGCTGAATTCTGTAACAATTTTATTTAATTTTATCATAAAGAGGACATGGGTGATTGTTACTAGCTGAGATGACTATATCCATGTGAATTATTCTCTGACAAATGGATTCATAATAATAAATGAAAGAAGCTGGAGAGACAAGGCTCAGTGGTAGAGTGGTAGTTTAGCACGTGCAAGACCCTGGGTTCAATTCCCAGCAAAACTATACAATTGATTTTTGGCGTGGAGATTTGCTCAATAGTAAAGTGCTTGCCTAGTGTCCTGGATTCAATTTTCATCACCACCAAAATAGTAAGTGAAAATTATCTTCCTTAGTATAATTGAGTCAAGTGTGGTATAAAATTATATGAATAACTTCATTTTATTATTAGAGCAGTTCTGCCAAGGAAGCGTTCTTTAATCCCCATTTTATCTATAAGGAAACCAAAGACCAGAGGGATTGTGTCACTTGTTCAAGGTTACACAGCTCAGTAGTGGCCAAGCCAGGATTCCAACCCAATATTCTGGTACCAGGGATCTTCATTTGTAACCAGTGTACTCTTCTAGATTCTAACCAAGCTTGAGTACAATAGAGTACCTTACTGAGAATATGAAAGACCAAGAATATGGAGGTTAGAATTAATATGGAAAGAAACCATTAATATTTCTTGAGTAAGGGAATTCATAGAAAGTGGTCCTTTGTAGATAAGCATTAATAGAGAACAGAGACAGTACTTTTAGACCAAGAATTTGTGTCTTTACTATACTGGTTTGTGTGACCTAAGAAAGAACACAAAGAGCAAGGTGGGCTTTTCTGAGATACATGACCTTCCTTGAGGTTATAGCAAACAGTCCCAGGAGCTGACAGGGGAGGAGGACACAGGATTTTAAATATTAGGAAAAGTTCTAGGCAAACTTGTTGCACTTGCCTGGATACTGACTGCCAAATCACTTAACCTTTAGAAGTTTTCAGAAGGTCTGACCTTATTTCCCTATTTTATTTAAGTAACTTTAGGTCTCACTCTCATTAATAAATGTACAGGTTCCTTAACTTTTCTAGGCTTCTGGAAGCTAGTTAATTCTTTTTAGTTGTTTTAACCTTTCACTTCACAAAATTCAGGTCTAAAACACCTCAAAGAAAGTGTGGAAGGGCAGAGTGTAGGTAACATAAAAAAATAACAAGTAATTCTAACTCATTGCAACAAGTCAAACAACATAGAGATATGTAACAAAAAAGTTGATTACTTCCTCCAAGTGCTTTCTTATTTCATTTTCAAGAGGAAACTGATGTTTGGCATAATTCCTTCTACATCTTTCTCCATGTTCTTACTAACTTATTTCAATAAATATACACATATGTAGAACTGGGGATTTTAAGACAAAAAGGATCATAGTATGAATATAGTTTCATAATATAGTCTCATTTCACACTCAGTTTGAAAAAAATAATTTCTTTTTTTAACATTTAACATTAAA
The DNA here is from genome assembly GCF_001458135.2 of Marmota marmota marmota. NCBI lineage: Eukaryota > Metazoa > Chordata > Mammalia > Rodentia > Sciuridae > Marmota > Marmota marmota. Next base: position 5,249,897 of record NW_026000294.1, on the reverse strand, counting down.
CACATTATAGATTATTCCAGCTCAGTAACCATTGGGAAAAGACTAACAGACTTGACTACATGAAAATAAGCCTTCTGGATGGACAGATACTAAGTCTACTAAGAACATTCAACCTTTATCTTTCATGAGTTGCAAATGTTTTCCCCGATGTTCTTTTTATCTTTTGACTTTGATTTTGTTGTCTTTTGCTAGAGAAAATATGTGTATTGTCTTGGAGTGAAAGAGATCTTCTTAAACAAGACAGAAATCCCAGATGACTTAAGGAAAAAGAGTCATGATTGAGTACATTAAAGGAAAAAAAAAAGCTGGTTTTTTTTTTTTAAAGGGGCTCTCTATAGAAAGAAAGGTAAAAACATGGAAGATGGAAGCATGTTGAAACCCAGATCAAGGGAAAGAAATAGAAAGTATCTGATCATCATTGAGGTAGCTACAGGAAGGGCAGTTTGACCCAAAACTAAACCTTTGTACATATAACTTAGCAAGAAATGAAAAAGGGTTTATCTAAAGGACAGTGGTGATAGTAACTCATTCCATAAATAAAAAGGCTAGGAAATGACCCTTCTCAGAGAAACCCAAGACTTTATCTTATTAGCTGAAGCACTGACATTAGTTGGAATAGAAGGCTGGGGGCGGGATCCAAACAGTCAGATGGTGCTTAGGCCACAAACCTGGAGCAGGATTGCATCTTAGGTGGAGAGACTCTGAATGTTCCCTTTAACTGTGGCCAGAAGCTTCACAACTTGATTCCTCATGGAATCCATTAAAGCCTCTACTCTTCATCTCAGGCTCCTAGGTCAGATGCCCTAATTCAGGTAATTTTTTGTGATCATTTTGGCAGTACCATGAGTAGAATCTTTTGGACTTTTACAATAAGTGTGTGCATTGAGTGCCCAACATTCATTAGTTGTGTGACCTTGGTCAAGTCACTTTCTGTGTCTGAGTTTCATTTTCCTTATTGGAAAAATAAAAGGTTAATACAGACATTGAACATTTCTTCAGGAAGAAAAAATATATACATAACGAACATATGTGAAAGGGCTTCCAGGATTGTAAAAGCCAATAAAGTATAGATTATTTCTATGATTCCATCTTAGGTAGATAAATAGCCTCAGATAATACATGAATGTCAACCAGTGGCTTTCTCCTGCCTTTTGCATCTGCAGACCATTTTGAGTAAGCGAGTCCATGTGTATGTAGTTAAATGGACTCAGAGAAGAAACTGAAGCATCCAGAGCCCACTGTGCTAGTACAATGGCCCACCATCCATGCAGGTCATGAAGTTGATGGCACAGAGTCTAGTGAGACATATTGAGGTGATATCTAGTAGTTATTTAGTATTATCAGACAATTTTAAGTTCAGTTTTCATAAAGCCAAGCATAAAGTGTGCCATTTTATCATTGCCAAAGCTAAGGAAGAGACTGGTCCTGGAGCTGCAGGAAGTTCAACAGACATCATTGAAAGAGTCTGAGTTCTGAAGGGCAGAGAAGACAGTCAGGCCCATGTGGAACAAAGCCACATCAACATATGTTCTCAGAACTGAATGAGGGTGTGGGAGTGTGTGTCCTAACTGGGGATACAACAAAGGGTTTATTAGTCCTCACCACTGTATGGACAATGGAAAGGGTTATGCAGGGTAGGAATCCTGGTTCTACTGTTCACTGTGAGATGATACACAAATTATTTAATATCCCTGTGCATCAATAATATACTTATCTCACAGAGTTCTTTGGGAGATTAAATATTTGTAAAGTGCTTAAAATTGTGACTAGTGTATAATGTTATATAAGTGCTATTTAAAGGTAATTAAAACACAATTTCCTTAGTATGGCACTTAAGGTTTCCTTCTAAGTCAGATCCTATATATCTATTCACCCTCATTTTTTACAGTTATCTCTTAAAATTATTTCCCCCAAGAATGAAATAGATACAACATCGCCCAATCATGCTAGATGATTGTATGTCTAGGTGCCTTATCTTTAGTCTGGAATGCTCTAGCTATCATGGTTATTCAAAAAATTCCTGTTCTCCTTTTAAAGGCCATCTCATACTTTACCCTCACCCCAAAAGTCTTTCTTATTACTGTGACAATACTTCACTACCTCCTTGAACTAGGAGTTCACTTCTTTGTACAAATTCTAGATTCTGTACTCATTTCTGTACTTATAATTAACACTTTGTACTTCAATTATTTGCTTACAGGACTGTTTGCTATACTTATACCATGAGATTCTCAATGCAGAACACACAGGCTTATGCATAAGTTTGCAGTGCATTTTTTGAAGCACTGAGGATTGAACCCAGAGCATTACACATGCCCAGCAAGCACTCTATTACTGAGCTACATTCCCAGCTCTTTTTATTTTAAGATAGTGTCTAAGTTTTCCAGGGCATCCTCAAACTTGTGATGCTCTTGCCTCAGTCTTCCATATAGCTGAGATTACAGGTGTGTGCCACTTCCCCTAGCTACAATGCATTTTAATAATTACTCAGCTTATACCATCCTTGCAAAACTCTTATACAATAGACAATACTATTACCTCTATTTTGTGGATGAAAAATCAGAGGTTAAGACAGATAAAGGCAAATCGAGCTCTCACACAGGTACTGAGTAACAGAGGTTAATCCCATAACTTAATCCTGAAAGTTCTTACTCTAAACAAAGTGCTTTTTTTAATAGAAATACTTTGTTTTGTCTGTGTCTTTTATAAATTATGGCTAACATTTATTGAGCATGTTCTTTGTTCCTGACACTGAGCCAAGCACATACCACAGTTTATCTCATTTAATCCCCTCAACAATCCTATAAATCTTACACCATTATGATACTCATTTATAGATGAGGAAGTTGAAATATAGGGAGGTGGAGCAATTTTCCCAATTCCACACTGAATTTGAACTCAGTATAACTTCATAGCAAGATTATTTAGCTGTAAACCTCTACTAATTTTCAAGTGAGAATTATAGAGAAATTACTTTCTCAAGATTATTTGACTACTAGTAAATGGGTTTTTGAACCTGGGTCCTGATGCCTCAAGATCTTTTACCATCATAGGTGGGTGCATCCATGTTATAAAACATATTCTGTTTAGGGTGAGTACTCATGTGGAGTGGGGAGTTCTGCTTCTCAGCTTGGTAATAGTAGTATGTGACTCTTCATGGTGTAGATTTTTAAGGGATGTGAGAATGGAGAAATAGGTCAAAGTCCCTGTCCTGTCTCCTGTCTATGGGGATATGTGATAAGCATTCATTGCCAATCCTGATGAGAAAAGAAAAGGAGACATAAAGTACAATGGGATTAGGGGGAAATCAATTACTGAAATGAGGCCCTCGCCAAGCAAACTTTCAACAAGGTAATGTTTTCATCATCTGTTTGCCCGGTGATAATCTTCTTGGGCAAGTATTTATTTCATAGGAAAGAAAGAGGGAGCTTACCATTTTGATTTTATTTTTTTGCTGCAGTCATTGAAATCTTCCCATCTTTGGTTTGACAGTAATAAATAAAATATGTCACTTAATCTCCCAGATTTATGAACAAGGATCACAGTTGCCTATGGGTGTCTAACAACAATGCATATAAACACAGGAAGGGAACAAGGCAAAGGGTGGTATTTAGAAGTTTCCAGGTTGGAAGAGCATTTTCTAAGTAGGCAATGAGACCCTTTTGAAAGAGTGAGCGCTGGAATGCACATATCAGAGCCAGTAAAAGCCCAATGGCTTTAGGAACATTTCTCAATAATGAAAAATGCTGCAATTATTCTAGGGCTACAGTGCTCCACCTGAACGGTTGCTCTATATTATAGGGAGACAGGGCTATGGGTTGAAAGATTCGACATCTAGGACATTGCAACCTTAGGTTTCCTTATCAAGCTAGGGAGATAGATGTATCCTTCTTGGTCTGAGAGCATGGGTCATACACAAGAACTATCTAGGGTGTCCAATTAACAGACTAAGAAACTGAAGCTATGAGAGAAGTCAGATAAGAAATAAGGATCTTTCACTCCAAGTCTGGTGATACTAACACTTCTCCTTAGCTAGTTCCACCTACCAATGTTCTCTATAATTGAAGGCAGAAAGCATTTAGATATTTGGGAAGCACTTCTATGAGAAGAATTGAAGATGGTTTTTAGTAACAGTGTTTCCGAATAGAAAAGATGTACACAAAGAACAATGAATTTGTAATCAGAAGCCACATGTTTCAGTTCCATCTTGCTATTACATAGGTGACCTTGAAAAAAAAAACATTCTTTTTCTGAATCTTAGTTTTTCTATCTATAAAATGAATAGAATACAATTTGCCTATTGGCAGAGGGCTGATGATTTCCTGAGATCTCCGGAGACAAAAAGGTCTGTGAATCACACATCTATTCCATGCGGCTTTCTTGTCAATGGTGAGGGTGACTTTTCTCCAAAGCAACTTTCCAATCAGTGCTGTTGACATTCTTCATTTCCCTTTCCCCACCCTAACCATCATGCATATGATCAGAAGATACATTAAGTACAAAGTCTTCTGTTTGATGTTCCAGGGTCTTCCCATTCTAACCACAATGGCTTTTTAAAAAAATTCCCATTCTAGTCACAATGGCTTTTATTTATCTTAAGAATCCTCAGAATCTGCCACCTATGATTCTTAGGCCTTGTGTCCGTACAGAACCCAATCCCCACAAAATCTCTCCCCCTCCCAACACCATCCTCATTTCTGTTTTTCCCTTTTTACTTTTCTTGATTCCTTTAATTCCTTTAATTATAAGCCAACATTCCTTTTTTTTCCTTTTTAAATTTGTTATTTTTAGATATACATGACAATAGAGTGTATTTTGATATATTTTACATACATATAATATCATTTATTCTGATTAGAGTCCCATTTTTGTGGTTGTATATGATGTGGAGTTTCACTGGTGGTGTATTCATATAAGAATATAGGAAAGTTATGTCTGATTTATTCTATAGGTCTTTCCAATTTCCATCCCCTCTTTTTCCTTCATTTTCCTTTGTCTCATTCACTGAACTTGTATTCTTATCCTTTTCCCCCTTGTTGTATGTTAGCTTCTCCATATCAGAAGAACATTTTGACCTTTGGTTTTGGAGGATTGACTTATTTCACTTAGCATGGTAGTCTCAAGATCCATTTTTCTGTCAAATAGCATAATTTCATTTTTTACTTACGGTGGAGTAATATTACATTGTGTATACATACTACCTTTTCTTTATTCATTCATCTTTCGAATGACACCAAGGTTAGTTCCATAACTTAGCTATTGTGAATTGAACTGCTATAAACATTAATGTGGTGGCTGATTTTTTGTCCTTTGGGTAATATCAAGGAGTGGAATAACTGGGCCAAATAGTTGTTCCATTCCAAGTTTTCTGAAGAATCTCCATACCACTTTCCAGAGTGGTTGCACCAATTTGTAATTCCACCAGCAAGGTATGAGTGTACCCTTTTCCCCATATCCTTGCCAATATTTATTGTCACTTGTATTCTTTTTTAAAGATATTTTTAGTTGTTTATTTTTTAGTTGTTGATGGACCTTTATTTTATTTATTTTTATGTGGTGCTGAGAATCAAACCCAGTGCCTCACATGTGTTAGGCAAGTGCTCTGCCACTGAGCTACAACCCCAACCCACTTGTCACTTGTATTCTTGATCATTGCCAATCTGACTGAACTGAGATGAAATCTTAGTGTAGTTTTAATTTGCATTTCTCTAATAGCTAGGGATGTCAAACATATTTTTATATATTTGTTGACTATTGGTATTTCTTCTTCTGTGAAGTGCTTGTTCAGTACTTTTACCCTTTTTGGATAAGGTTATTTGTTTTTTGGTGTTAAGATTTTTGAGTTCTTTTTTTAATATTTATTTTTTATGTGTAGATGGACACAACACAATGCCTTTATTTTTATGTGGTGTTGAGGATCGAATCCGGGTCCTGGCCTGTGCTAGGTGAGCACTCTACTGCTGAGCCACAATCCCAGCTCCAACTTTTTGGGTTCTTTATATATCCTGGAGATTAATGCACTAATGAGGTGCATGTTGCAAAGATTTTCTCCCATTCTGTTGTCTCTTTGTGTTCTTGTTTCCTTTGCTGTGAAGCTTTTTATTTTGATTCTGTCCCATTTATTTATTCTTATTTTTACTTGTGTTTTAGGAGTCTTGTTGAGGAATTCAGTTCATAAGCCAAAATGATGGAGTGTTGGACCTACATTTTCTCCTATTAGATGCAGCTCTCTCATTCAATGTGTAAGTCCTTGATCCATCTAGAGTTTTGTGCAGACTGAGAGATAGGGCTTCAATTTAATTCTACTACACATGGATTTCCAGTTTTTCCGGTACCATATGTTGAAGATGCTGTCTTTTCACCTATGTATGTTCATGACACCTTTGTCTAGTGTGAGATAACTATATATCTATGAGTTTGTTTCTGTGTCTTCTATTCTGTTTCTTTGGACTTCATATCTGTTTTGATGCCAATACTATGTGGTTTTTTGTTACTATTGTTCTGTAGTATAATTTAAGGTCTGATATTGTGATGTCTCTTGCTTCACTTTTCAAGCTAAGGATTTTTTGGTCTATTCTGAGCCTCTTATTTTTTCCAAATGAATTTCATGACTGATTTTTCTATTTATATAAAGAATATCATTGGAATTTTAATAGTAATTGCATTAAATGTGTAGAACACTTTGAGTAGTATGCCATTTTTTTTTCAATTTTTCTTTTTAGTTTTAGATGGACACAATACCTTTATTTTTGTTTATTTATTTTTATGTGGTACTGGGGATCAAACCTAGTGTCTCACATGTGCCAGGCAAGTGCTCTACCACTGAGCCACAACCTCAACTTGGTAGCATGCTATTCTGACAATATTAATTCCAAGAACATGAGAGATCTTTCCATTTTCCAAGTCTTCTTTAATTTCATTCTTTAACGTTCTATAGTTTTCATTGTAGAGGTCTTTCTCCTCTTGTTAGATTGATTCCCAAGTATTTTTTGAGGCTATTGTGAATGGGATAGTTTTCCTTTTTTCTATGTCAACTGATTCTTCATTGGTGTATAGGAACACAATTGATTTGTGGATGTCAATTTTATACCCTGCTATTTTGAGTTCTAGATGTTTTCTGGTGGAGTTTTTGGTCCCTCTGAATATATGATCATATTGTCTTTAAACAGCAATGATTTGAGCTCTACTTTCACTATTTGTATCCCTTTAATTTCTTTATCCTAATTGCTCTGGTTTGGTTTCAAGGACTATGTTGAATAGGATTTGTGAAAGAGGTCATCCCTGGCTTGTTTCAGTTTTTAGAGGGAAGGTATAAGCCAATATTCTCATCTTTTAGGTCCCAGCTACTATTTTTCCTCTTCTTCCTCAAGGTTTATTTCCAAAAAATCAGAATCACATAGTTTGGCTCTAAACTACTAAAGACCAGGTTTGTTCCAGCGTATTTGTTCTGCCTTCTTAAATTTGAAACACAGTGCCTGGAATGAAAGCAAGAATCATAACTCTTTTTTTCATATATGACAGATATTTTTCCTTTTGCCTCAAAATTTAGGACCTGTAGTCTGAAACTAGTTTGGATGCAGCTCAATGTCTTTTGGTTTCAACATCTCGAACATTTCTGGTATGTTTAAATAATTTCAGCACTCTTTGTTAGGTGTTTTTCTTTCTTTTTGTATATTTTTGGTTTACAAATTCAAAAGAAATTTTGACAATTTTAATCCTTTTTATAACGTTACATTTGCAACTTCTTTAATTATATAATTAAATAAATATGTTTCCATTTGAACATATAACAGATGTGAACCGACTTTTTTGGTGGCACTAGGTATTGAACCAAGGGATGCTCTATTGCTGAGCTACATTCCCAACTCATATATTTTATTAAAAAAAATTTAGACAGGACCTGGCTCAGTTGTCCATGCTGACCTCATATTTGCAATCTTCCTTTCTCAACTTTCTGAGTCATTACAATTACATGCTTGTTCAACTGTGCCTGGCTTCAACATACTTTTTTTTCTAGTTCCAGGGACTCAACAAAGAGGAACTTAATCACTGAGCCATATCCCAGCCTTTTTAACATTTTATTTATAGACAGGGTCTTGCTAAGTTGGTTTGGGCCTCACTAAATTGCTGAGGCTGGCCTCAGACTTGTGATCCTCCTGCTTCAGCCTCACAATTTGTTGGAATTACAGGTTTGTGCCACCATGTGCTACTTTCAACAATACTTGTAGCAATAGAGATTTTTACTTTTAAAATTTCACAGGCCATCTGCAGTATAAAGAAAGATAAAAGTGGAGCTGTTCTGGAAACTATCCCTTCTAGGTAATTCCTTGGGTGTCTCTACATAATATTTCAGGATTCCGTGAGGCACAGTTTTACAACTGCCTCAAAAGAATAATCAGCTATAATATGTGAGAATTAGGATGCATATTTAGTAACTGATGACTTTACTGGAAAAATTCATAACTCAGGAGACCTCAGGAAGGTTGTGGGGCTATGTTAAAAGTTTGCCTTATAAAAAGAAATAGAAATTATAATAACCAGTCACAGAGAGAAAGAAGGAAAGCTCTCAAGGCACTGGATGCCTGGAAAGGGACCTCTCTTATGGAGAAGGCCAAGGTTTCAGGAACTGCTGTATTTAAGCCTCTCTGCTGCCTAAACCTTGTCTGAAAATCTACTTTTCTCAGGCTTGATTTCCCACTGTTTGAAACTATTATTGATAATCATCTTATTTTGTTTTTCTTTTATCTGACATCCAAAGAAGTAGATATTTCCCTGAGCGAATCTAGTCTTTTTAAAGAAAATATGACTATGTATTTCAGTATGAAAGAACTGAGTCTCTTTGAATGGCAGGATAGTTTGAATGATATTTTTATGAAAAGTTTCAGCTTGATACACATTCCAGTTTCAACAACTCAGTTTTGTTCCACCTTCAGGGTTACTGGTCAGTTATAAAATGGCCATTTATCTGGTAAGTTATCTACACTTAGGTTTCACAGAACTATCTCAAAATTTAGGCCCATGGGCTCTGAGTTTTAATAATAATTAATTAATTGGAACTCTCCTAAGTGTTTGGCTTGTATTAACTCATTTAATTCTTAAAACAACCCTTTGAGATGGGTACTTTTTTTTAATCCCAAGTTTTACTTGTGGTTGACAAACAGAGAGGTTAAGAAACTTCCACAAGTTCAAACAATTGGATAGACAAAGGGGTACTATTCCAACCAAGCATTCTGAATCTAGAGTCTGAGTTATTGTCTTTATACATTTATGCCAGCATTTTACAGATGAATGAACTAAGGCCTTGAGAAGCAAAGCAACTTGTCCACATAGTTTATCCACCAACCAATGACAGTGTTAAGCTCCTTCTTAGTTCTTTCCTGTCTTCTGGAGCCCAATTCAATAGGCTTGGCCAGAAGGAAGATAGCACAAATATTTGGGAGGCTAATGGTTAGACCTAAGTTCTTTTTTTATTAAGTATCTCTGGGTTTTAGTTAGCTTTATCACTGCTGTGACTAAATTACCTGACCAGCACAACTGTAGAGGAAGAAAAGTGTATTTAAGGGTTCGTGGTTTGAAAGGTATTGGTCCATAGAAGGCTGGCTCCATACCTTGGGGCTGGAAGTGAGGAAGGACATCATGGTGGAAGAGTGTGTCACAGGCAAGCAACTCACATGGTGATCAGGAGACAGAGAGACTCCACTGTCCAGATACAAATATATGCCCCATAGCCATGCCTCCAATTCCCACCTCCTCCAGACACATCCTACCACTTCAATTATCACTCAGTTAATCCCTGTCAGGAAAACCTTCTTTTATTGTCTCCCATGCACGCTTTTGAGGGACACCACATGTAACCCATAACATTCTATAGCCTTGGAAGGCAGATTCTTTCTCTCAGTTTTTCCAACTAAAGTGTGATGATTTAGAAGGCTCATACCTTTCCTATTCTAAGTGAAAATTCTTTATATACTTGGTTTTTTTAGAAATTTCACTGTATATTTTATGTTCTACTGTATAACACATATCTTCATTGCAATATAATTATTCCATATCTCCTACTAAAGTCAGCTCTCCATAAGAGAGTGATCCTATAGTCTATATACCTCCAGGGCACTCAGAAAGACTGCTGAGGTATACTCATTCCAGTTTCAAAGCCATGGAACTAAAAGCCATCTCTAAAGTCTCTCTCTACTCTCACATTTTACAGGTTCAAATTTATTCTTGTCAGTGCAACAAAACAAGTGTCCTGTCCTAGTTATAGCTTAACCCCATGGTGCTACATGAGAGAGAAGACAGAAGAACAAATGGACTCAGTATATTCTTCAAACTCTGTAAACCCCTTTCCTCATTTGTGAAATAGAGGAATCAGAAAATTCCATGAGTTACTTAGCAGAAAGTCAGTTCCTGATCTACTATAAACAAGTTGTGTGACCTTTGAATAAATCATACATTGTTTCTAATATCATCTCATCTAACTACCTCCCTCAGTGAATGAGGGGATGGAGGCACAAAAACAGGGAGAGCTTTGCCTGAGTTCACAAAAAGTGAGTGTCAAGGTTTGGACTGTTCCTAATCCTAACCCTAAACCTGTTAAACGTAGGGAGTCATACCAATCTCATTAAGCTCCCAGGCCTCACTCTCCTCGTTTCTAAAATGAGAAGAAAATTCATTGCTCTACCACTGAGTTATTATACTGGTCTGCTTAGGTAACAAATGTGAGTTCTTTTCACTGACCATTTCTTTTGTTTCAAGAAATGAGAGAGTGTATGCCAGAGTAACAGGAACCTGAAGAGGAATGGGGGGACTAAAGTGGATCCAGACAAGGGAACAGCTTCAAAAGGGAGACATAGGGGCTGGGATGGTGACTCAGTGGTAGAGTACTTGCCTAGCACATATGAGGCCCTGAGTTTGATCCTCAGCAACACATAAAAATAAATAAATAAAATAAAGGTATTGTGTCCAAATAAAACTAAAAAAAATTTTTTAGAAGAGAGACATGGGGTCTCAAAACAAAGTTCTTGCAACTGAATGATTTGGACTACTAGGATTGCTTATAATTAACTGAAAAGCCTCTTCAACAAATGGTGCTGGGTAAACTGGAAATCCATGTGCAACAAAATGAAATTAAACCACTATCTCTCATCATGCATAAAAATTAACTCAAAATGGATCAAGGACCTAGGAATTAAACCAGAGACCCTGCGTCTAATAAAAGAAAAATTAGGCCCTAATCTTCATCATGTGGGATTAGGCCCTAAATTCCTTAATAAGACTCCTAGAGCGCAAGAATTAAAATCAAGAATCAATAAATGAGATGGACTAAAACTAAAAAGCTTCTTCTCAGCAAAAGAGACAATCTTTGAGGTGAATAGACAGCCTACAATTTGGGAGCAAATTTTTACCACTCACACATCAGTCTCTAGGGTATATAAAGAACTCAAAAAGTTAAATACCCAAAATAAATAAATAAATAAATAAATAAATAATCCAATCAACAATTGGGCCAAGGACCTAAATAGACACTTCTCAAAGATGATAGAAAGTCAATCAATAAATACATGAAAAAGTGTTCATCATTGCTAACAATTGGAGAAATGTGAATCAAAACTACTCTGATATTTCATCTCACTCCAGTCAGAATGGCAGCTATTATGAATACAAACAACAATAAGTGTTGGTGAGGATGTGGGGGAAAAGGCACATTCATACACTGCTGGTGGGACCACCAATTGGTACAGCCAATATGGAAAGCAGTATGGAGATTTCTTGGAAAATTGAGAATGGAACCACCATTTGATCCAGCTATCCCTCTCCTCCGTCTATACTCAAAGGACTTAAAAACAGCATACTACAGAGACACAGCCACATCAATGTTTATAGCAGCACAATTCACAATAGCTAAACTGTGAAATCAACCTGGATGCCCTTCAGTAGATGAATGGATTAAAAAATGTGGCATATATACACAATGGAATATTACTCAGCAATAAAAGAAAATAAAGTCATGACATTTGCAGGTAAATGGATGGAGTTAGAGAAGATAATGCTAAGTGAAGTTAGCAATCCCAAAAAACCAAATGCCAAATGTTTTCTCTGATATAAGGACGCTGATTCATAGTGGAAGGGGGAGCATGGGAGGAATAGAGGAACTCTAGATAGAACAGAGGGGTGGGAGGGGAAGGGAGGGAGCATGAGGTTAGAAATGATGGTGGAATGTGATGGTCATTACTATCCAAAGTACATGTATAAAGACATGAATTGATGTGAATATACTTTGTATACAATCAGAGATATGAAAAATTGTGCTCTATATGGGTAATAAGAATTGTAATAATTCCACTGTCATATATAAATTAAAAATTAAAATAAATAAATAAATAAAATTATAAAAAAAGGGAGACATGGGTCTCAACACAGAGTTCTTGCAACTGAATGGTTTGGGCTACTGGGGTTGCTAATAATTAACTGAAAACCTTTTTAAAAAATATTAACAAATACATGGTGCTTACTTTATGACAAAGCTAGAATCCAAGTGTTTTAGAAATATTAACTCAGTGAATCCAACAAACAACCTTAAGAAATGGATAGTAATATCATCCTCAATTTAAAGATGAAAGAATGATCATGAAGAGAGGTAAAGTAACTTACAAAAGGTCACAGAATTATTAAATAGCAGAGAATAAATTTGATCCCTGGTCATATGCCTTAGAAACCCATGCTCTTGACACATATCATCTATTCGGATGAAATTGGTTGTGTACAACACAGTGTAATGGAAAGGCCCAGATTATATCTGTTTCTTCATTAAAAATGATGTTAGTAATCTCAGGTTAGTCATTCTTTATGCATTTTCCTATCTGAATGAAGAGATTTCCCTTGTCTTGCCCATTTCTCATCCTCCAAAAGCTCAGGATTCCTTTCTCCATTCCAGAGATATTTTATCAAGAAGCTGCTTTGGTTTTCTTCCCTCAGCCCTATTACCGTCTCAATCAGACTCATCAACTCCAAGGAGAAATCTCGCAGCCATAACATGATTCCTCTAAAACAGAAGGTCTTTTACTTTTAGAGCCTCTAGATGCCTCAGCAAGAGTATAACTCCAGAAAAGTTCATTTAGATTTAATAAGAAAATTACTGTTATTTAAATGTTACTGGGTTATTAAAAACACAATTTCTTTTCATTCATCTTGTTTGTTTGCTGTATTTTTGGCAACAGTGTGTGATTAAGCAAGCAGTATTGAAGATATATTTTCTTTTTTATATTTATTTTTTAGTTGAACACAATATCATCTTTATTTTATTTATTTAGTTTTATGTGCTTACATGTGCTAGGCAAGCGCTCTACCGCTGAGCCACAACCCTAGAGCCCGTATATTTTCTTTGTACTATAAATATTAATTTAATTTGGGGAGGCAGCTCAGGAAACTGCCTCTATTTGCCTGCATGACCCAGGGCATATCATTTCATGTTGATGATTCTGGATAGTCACCAATTCAGGAGGCAGTCCCTTTGGTCACTTAAATACATGCATTGCCTTTAAAAAAAGGTACAGTGTTGTGGAGCTGAATTGGACCTTTTATGTATACCAACTTTTCTGTATACCATCCTTTTCAACAGTGAGGAAACTGTGCACAATGTGCCTGTGGGTCCATTGTGAGTGACTGAGGAGGAATCTAACCATTATATTGGAAGACTTACCAGGACAAGCATAGAGATCTGATTAATTTGACACAGTCTCCTCAATATTGAGCATAATGCCCAGATCAAAGATGCAGTTGAAAACTATTGTGGATTTACTAAATGACATAATCCAGGTCTCTTGACTTCTAAGTGAGAGGTCTTTTCATTCAACAATATTTCTAAGCAGCCTTGCAAATTAGCATGGTCATAGAAGTGCAGAGTCTAAAAGGCTTTAGGTAAGACAATTTTTCTTTCAGAAAACAAAACCAAAACAAACCCACAAACAAACAGTAAACTTTTCTCACCTGTCAAAATCCTCACAATCCTGGAACTATTTTTTTCAAATTCAACCTCTTACAGCTGCACAAAGTTTATTGCACCCAAACTGGTGGGTTAGAAGATGCCCAAGGAGGGAGTATGGGAGCTGAAGTAGCCAAGTCAGTATAGTGTTAGCCATTCCATGTTGCTGCTTTTGTTAATTATCAATTGCTACACAAGAGATTACCCAAAACTTAGATGTTAAGAAAATGAATATATATTATTTCATAAATTTTGTGGGCCAGAAAACCAGGCATGATGTATCTGGGTTACTTCAGTCAAGGTCTCTCATAAGCTACAATTGAGTAGCAGCTGGGATTGTAGTCTGAAACAGGATCAGACTCTAAGATTTCTCAAACAGCCATTGGCATGATTCAGTTTTTTTGTGGGCCTTCAGTCTGAGGACCCAGTTCTTCCCTATCTATTGAACAAAGGTTTCCTTCAGTTCCTTGCCTTATGGACCTCTCCATAGGGCAGCTCATGAAATATCAGCTTGCTTCATCAGAGTGAGCAAGTGAAACAACAAAAGAGGGTGACTTGTATTAACCTAATCTTGGAAGTAACATTCTACAACTTTTGCCACATTTTATCTGTTAGAACCAAGTCACTGGGTTCAGTCCATACTCATGGGGAGGGAATTACCAAAGGATAGAAATATCAGGAAGTAGGGATAAATACATGCCATCTTAAAAGCTGTCAACCACACTGGATTTTCCCAGCCCCAGGCCCAGCCTTAACCTTACATATGGTAGGTAAATCATGTTCCTAGGGGCAGCACATGACTGTAATCAGAACATTGGAAAGTTCAGTTGTTGTCCCAGCTCCACTTCTATGTTATCTTTGATGACTTAGTTCACCTCTTTGACCTTTACTGTCCTCAAAATAAAGATAAACATAAGATACCTGCCCTACAAGATGGTTGTGTTAATGCAATGAGATTGTGGATTCCAAAGAGTTAATAATATAGCAGTTAGGAAGTACACAGTAATGATGACAGAAAAGGTGGTATTATGCATATAGAGATTGTTTACAGTACATTACCAGAGACTTTATCCCCTCTTTTGTTATAAAAATAGTAACTGTATCAGATTAAAAAGAGGGAAAGAATTAATCAGGAACACTTTTGGCAGGCTGATGTCTGAAATCCCATCATTGGCATATAATTACTTTGGTTTAAGGCAGCATTGCAAGTTGGAAGACAAAGAACCACAATTGGACAGTGAAATGTTTTATTTATATTATTGGATTTAATGAAGTGAATTATTGGATAGGGAAAATGATGGATCACATGAAGAAGGTAGACAAATTGGTACACAGAGAAGTGAGAATAGGCTTCACAATTGGCCTATTGTATCATTCATTACAGGACTAGTCAGAAGTATTTATTTATTTATTTAATATTTTTTAGTTATACATGGATGCAATATCTTTATTTCATTTATTCATTTTTTTTAATGTGGTGCTGATGATCGAACCCAGTACCTCACATGTGTGAGACAAGTGTTCTGCCACTGAGCCACTGCCTTGTGGTACAAGGGATGGAACTAAAGACAAGAGAATAGGCCTTAAAGAAGTAGGAGAATTATAAAGCTCAAACTAACATCCTGGTTGGATTTGGTATGGTTTTGATAAATTTGGTTTGGTTAAAGTAGTAGCAATTTCTTTATGTTAACTGCCTATTATGGAACAGGATTTAAAATTTGCATGAAATTGGCCGCAGGAATGTAAGGAATTCTTCCTTCCTTAGAAAATTATGTTTTCTCCACTGAATATCTTACCACTGAAAACTGAGTTTAACATCTTGCTCTTTTCTGGGACCTTGTTTTTTTTTTTTTACTCATTTATTAGGGATTTATACAAAGTCAGAGATTATTAAGTTGAAAATTCATGAGTGGAGTCAAGGTGCAAGACAATACCATCGTATCCTATGTACAATTACACATATTATTCTTCAGAGAGGTTCCTTATCTTTAATCAGTCTTAAGTGCAAACTGATTCTTAAAATGGAATAACTGATGAATTCCATATTTAGTAGATATTGTTCATTCATAAACTATTTATTAAGCATCTACTGTGTACTGGTACTGCATTAGGCACTGGTGTTATATCAATGAAGAAATCATACAACGATCTCTGGTGCTTACATTCAAGGGAGGAAAGCAGAAGCAGTAAGAACAGATAAAATATACAGTATGTTGGACAGCATTAAGTGATGGATAGGAGAATATTAATGCAGAGATAATTGGTGGGTGTAATTTGGATAGTATAAGAGACTGGGAGTATACCTCAGAGGTAGAATGCTTGCCTAGTATGCAAGAGGTCCTGGATTCAATACTCACCATTGTAATAAATAACTTAGAGAGGATGGGCAAGAAAGAGTAGAAGTAGGTAAGAGTGAACCATGGAAATGTACGTAGGAAGAGGGAGTGGCAACTGCAAACCTGGTAGTGTATCTGTATTATTGGAGGAACAACAAAGAAAGAGGGACAAAGAGTAGTGGGTGATGAGACCTAAAAGGTAATGGGGGGAATCATAAAGGGCTTTGGTGATCAATGTAATGAATTTTCAGTACTATTGTCTCTGTTACTCTTTATCCACTTCGGAGGACTCCTCAAGCTGCGTTAATTCACTTTTCCAAGGCTGTGAATCGGTTACTGCTCACATGCAGGTGGTTAGGGCTGTTGTTGCTGCTTTGCCTTCCTGACTTATTCTAGGACCTTCTCCCCACTCTGATTCTTTTGGAAAACACTACAAAACAAGTCCCACATATTATGCATATTGATGCTCCAATATCTAGCACATTGTTAAAATGTATGTCTGAAAAGAAGCATTTAGCTAAAGTGTGTTGAAGGAACTGATCTTTTTACCTCAAGGCTGTTCTCTGGATCTTGCAAGTTGACAATGTGTTAAAATTGTAGGTTGTAGTGATCAGTGTAGAAGCAAGAAGTGAAGAATTATGAATTCAGAAACTATTCTAAATAAGGAAGACCATCCAGCCCAAACCTCTCCTAAGCTACCAGCTATTAAACTATCATGTGCTACCTAGACATAATGTTAAATTTTCTCATTTAGGTTTCAGCACAGCTACTTTTCTAGATGAGATGAAAATTCAAGGACTAGAGAGTGAGAAACATTTTTTTCCTAGCATTGCACACTGAGTCCAAGGCAAGATAAGGGGTATTGGTGGTGCTGTGGGTCATATCAGTAGGAAAGACTTCTCTTTCCTGCCAGCCCAGCATTAATTCCTATATTTAATAGCACACTTCAGCAAGACAGCTCTTAAATGTGAGGGGTGGAGCCCAGGGCTATTGCTCAAACTCAAGTGAAACTCATTTCTTCAAAAAGCAGAATTCAGTCCCCTTTAGAGTATGCCACTATTGGAACTGAGACCCAGCTCTTTCATTTATAGTAGTGTGATGTTAAGCATATCACTCTGACTTCTCCATTTTCTTCTCTATAAACTGTGATTGTAATAGCTACCTTGCCTAGAGGGCATGGAAGGAGTGGTAGGTGGACTGTGAGGATTCAGTAAGGGAAGTGTACATGAAATCATTTAACATCATGTCTGGCATACACTTTATATACTCAAGGGATGATGGTTTTTCTTACCTTTGATTATTCCAATTCATTCCTGCTCAGGCTTATGGTCCATAATATTTTCATCAACATTCTCAGCTTTTTTGCAAGCTTTCCAACTAATTCATAAGCACCAGGCCAGTCTTAGTAATACAAGAGCAAATTCAGGCTTTCTCACAGTCCCTGCACCATGAAAATTTGACAGCTGGGCACAGCTGACTGAGATGCCAACCTCTTCTTTGCTCAGCTCCTTCATTTGTACCTCTGAAAATAGCGATCTTTCAAAAGTTATTGCAAAGGCCCTTTAAGCTCCTTGTATTTTCCTTCTGATGTCCAGTGTGTGAATTAGGATTATGACTATGGTGGTGATTATGTCAACTCTTTATATTTATGTAACACTTTATGGTTGACTGAATGGTTTTCCATTTCCAATTGTTTTTCATCTTTCTGATAAACTTGCAATGGGGATGGAGTATTATGTCTATTTTGCAAATAGGGTAACATAGACTAAGGTGGAGTCTATGCATTCTCTTCCTCACCAGAACAAATATGGGTAAGCATATACAGAGTTCTGTCCACAGAACTCTGAGCAGAAATAAATCTAGTATGAATGAGAGACTTAACAGAGAATAGGTTTGGGGAGGCCTTTAATTCCCCCCAAATATATTCGCCAGCCTTCAAAAGTCACTCCAAATATACACAGATCATATAAAATCAGCATACCTATTCCGATAACTGCAGCTTTAAGATGAACATTTTAGTTCCACTTCTATCCTTCCCAAGGTTCCTGTTATATGGAGATTCTAGCAGTACCACTTTCAGGAAAGAGTGGCATGAACTCAAAGTTTGTCTACTCATTCTTTCCCTCCTTCACTGTACCTGGCACTATCCACTGATTTTTTTTAATCCTTGTAATAAAGACAGTTTCTAAATAAACTAAAAGCATGAGCTGCAAGAAGACCTCAGACAGAAAGAAGCTATGGACCAGGTCTGTATCTCTTGGTGCAAGGAGGCAGCTCTGGCTCTGAGCAGAGCATATGAAGGCCCCTGGAGGATCAAAGTTCTGCTCTCAGTAAGACTGACATTTCTGGGGATGAATACAGGAACAAAGGAAGTTTCCATGGAGGCTACCAATGCATTCCACATACCCAGTTGCCAGTTATGCCAGGGGTCAGAGGGATCAGGCACTAGTGGACATGAAATTGTGCATAAACAGCTGTTCTGGACTTGAGGCCACAGGTTGAACTTGAAATTTTGGCACATGGCATTTAATGCCCAGTTTTCCAGGGTAGAGCGACTGAACCCAGAAAAGAAACACATTCCTTAGTCCTCTTTCCATTCGTACACTCCATTCCCTTTCCCACCTTGAATAACAGACCCATTCCTGGAATTTACCACACAGTTAACTGGGGACCTCACCTGGAGGACTATGTCAAGATGTGAGCCTCACAGTTTAATGGGGACACAGTGAATCAGGAAACCATACTGAGGGAAGTAAGCTGTGTGGAAAGTGATATCTCAAGACCTATAAGGAATAGCTGAAGAAAATGAAGCTGTTTGCCTGAGAAAAAACTCAGGGATATATGGAATCTGGAAGGTTTCTTCAGGGGTTCTCATAAGGTGAAGAAAACATTTGGCATCTAGAGAGCCCCAGGGGACACAACAAAGACCTGTGAATGAAATCCACAGAAAGCCAAAGCAAATAATTTACCACATAGCAGCTCAACATAAATAATTTTCTGTCAGAGCATTTCATCCCCAGAAATGTTAGGTCCAACTGGGTCATGTCTGGAGGCAAAGAGCTCCCTATCACTATATGATTTTAAGCAGGGAATTGGAGCATAGTGTTTCAGGTATACAAAAACCCTAAGATTATTTGAGTTGCCTATCATCATACAGGTACTAAAAAATGGATTCAGATCTTGAAATCCATGAATCCAGATAATCTATGTTGTTCTTTTGATCTCAAATCCTGCCTTTTGACTGGGGTGGGGGCAGGGACAGTACAGCTCTAAGATCTGGAAAAGTAGAGATACTGCTGATGGAAGATTTCATCCTCATTTTTCCGAACCTCATCCTCTCAACTCAGAAACACTTGCTACCATTACCTCTACCATGATGTTGCTGTCCCTGGATTTCTAGAAATATTCAAAGGAAGAAACCTTGGGAGGCCAAATTTTTATGGTTTCTCTTTGACTGTCTGCTTTTTCTTCAGCCTGCCCAATTTCCTTTTATCAGTAGGCCCTGTAGAATATGTGTGTCTGTGGGTTGTGGTATAGTGGTGGGAGACAGTAATTTCCTCAGTGGAATCTGGCCTGCAGGCGAACTGAGCACCTACACTGCTCCTCAGAGAAGAGGACTCACCTCATGTGCACCCATTGCTTAAAAACCTTCAGTTTTCACTCATTTTACTCAACGTTTAATTTTCTTGCTTTTGACAGGAAAGAAAAATAGGAGGAGGGGTATAAAACGAGAAAACAACCTAGAAAGGGCTGAAGGGGAGGAGTGGAGGGGGCACTAAAACCACTGCTATGTAACCAGCCAACAGTGATACTGCATGTTTATGGGCTTTGGTTGCCATGGAGACAGTTACGTAACTCCAACTGGTGGTGAAATTTCATACTGCTTGTGGTGGCAAGCGATATTTCAGTCACTTAGGGCTACTTTTAAAGAGAACAAATAAAGTAGCTGAGGGGCCCTTTGTCTTGCCGGCTACAACCTGCACTAAGTTTTAGCCCTGCACGCCAGTCATTTTCCAGTTTTCTCTGTGTAGCAAAATGTTCCCAATTATTCTCTGAGTAGAGCTGGGCACTTACTCCCCTCCTCGGCCCAGAAGGCGTAAGGCTCAAAAAAATAAATAAATAAATAAATAAAAAGATCCCCTTTGGGGAAGGAAAGCCTGTGTGGAAAATTTCAGCTTGGAAAGCTTGTTTTTGAGAAAGTTATGAGTAGTAGGGAGGGCATCTGTTCACTACTAGCACAGAGTCCAAAGTCTAGGTGTATTCTCTGATTAATCTTTGTCCTCTCTCTCTCTCTCTCTCTCTCTCTCTCTCTCTCTCTCACACACACACACACACACACACACACACACACACACAAATACACTTGAATTCACATGCATTCACATACATGTCTTACTAAATATCATCTTTTCTTTCTAAACACATTCACATGCATGCTCATGTACAATCATATATACACATTCTCTACCCAAAATATACACATTTGATTATATACATAATTCATTCAAGGAAAATATGCATTTGCTTTAACTTGACATTCATTTTTTCACATATGCACTCTGCCTTCTTCACACACAATTCATTTTCACTTTCTCAAATATACGTGAATTTGTACACACATTGTAGGCCAAAGCATACAAAATTGCCAATGTTGAATTGTAAATCTATGAAAATGGCAATTTCATATGATCCAACCTAAACATTAATAAACATATAAGCATACACATTATCACATGAACATTCACCCTCACAAACTCTCAGAATCTTACAACCCACAGATACTTTTATTTCCTCTCTCAAATCCCCTCTTGTGCATTTCTAAACAAACATGTTAACTCTTACATCAAAACCTGCACACAGGGGCTGGGGTTGTAGCTCAGTGGCAGAGCACTTGCCTTGCACATATGAGAGAGTGGGTTCAATCCTCAGCACCACATGAAAATAAATAAAGATATTGTGTCCATATCAAAAAATATCTTTAAAAAGCCCTGCAAACATTAATTTTTCACTTGTTCATTTTCACATGCCTCGCTATATTTATTCCCTCCTTAACTTTCTCATAATCACACATACTTACACACACTGACATGCTGAAATTCTCTCATGTATGCACATAATACTTAGCCACTCACGAACACTCAGTATAGTATAGATCCAGGAGGTAGCCTGGATCCTGAATTTTACAATTTATCAACTTCTGTTTTTTCATTCATGATCCCAATGGATCCTCAGAAACCATCCTAGGAAGAAAAACAGGAATGGGGCTATTATTCCCATTAGACAGATGAACCAAAGGACAGAGAGCCCCAAATTCATACAAGTATTTAGTAGAGATGGGAATTCAGATGTTTTGAAGCCACATTCAGTGCTACTGTCCTGTGGCACCTCCTGTCATGGGTATAGTAAAGCTATTTTGTACAAAAAACACTGGATGAAGAATTGAGATTGTAAACCTCTGCTTCTGGTAGGTGAAGTTTAGTCGTTAGATTGTTTTTGGCTCCTGTCATATCTCACCTAGCATGGGGTGAAAATCATTTCATTTAGTTAGATTAGCATTTCTCTCTCACTTGGTGTCCCTTCTGTTTCCCTAATCCTTCAACTGTCTCCCACACTGCCTTGCTGATCTGGTCAATGAACAATGCCACCCTTTTGTTTATGCCACTTATCTTTCATGATTATTTATAGAATAAGAACAGCTTACCTGCATGGTGTATTGAGAAGCAGGAGAGTCAATATCTGCCCTAAAGAAGAGGCAACTCATCTATGCTCTGACAATGTTCTAGACAAATTGATAGGGACAGGGCGTTTCACAGTCAATTGAGATGAATAGTCCTAAAAGGATTCAAAAGTAGTGGAGTTCTGGAGTCAAAGATGCCTAGAGCTTTCTGATCTGAGAAGTTTCTGAGATTAGGAGGTTTTAGGTTGGGTGCTAGAACTAGAAGCTTCTGGAGACAGAAGAATTGGATCTGAAAGAATGTTAGAATAGAAGAACTAAGATCTACTTTGTTGTAGGGGAAAGGTGGTATGGGGACCTGCATTCATCAGTCAAATTTGAATGGCTAACTTCATTTTGCCTCTTCAGATCCACTCTTCACTCTCCTCCAACCTGCTTTTTAGTTCAGGAAGCTGACTTGTAGCTCAAAAGGTTCCAGGGCTATCTGGCTTCCAGTTAGATTTGCTTATGGGAAGCTTTGGCGGGAAATTGGGAAGGGGGAGAATAGAGTCAAGATCTTTATTCTCCCAACTCCCTTCCTATGGTGTCAGCTTGTACCTTTCAACTCAAGGCCAGAGTTGCTTTCAAAGCAGCCCTCTCCACTGAATTCTTGCTTTCCAAATTTCAGTAAATCCCTTCCTCTACATCAGGCTTGAGAGTAGTGACAAAGCCCCACTATAAGTATTGGACTATGCCTTGTTGTTCCTATATACCTCACTTATTGTAAATAGTGTCTTTATTAAACACTCCTTAAATTCTAATTCACATGTGTTTTCTCTTTTCTTTTGGGACCAAAGTGCACAGGAAATTTTGTAGAATCTGACCTGTTACTCTTCCTCTGACTTCTAGACCCAAGTTACAGAGAAGACAAAGTGTGGTTGATTTTCCTGTGTTTGCCAGGGAACCTTAAAATGTCCTGTCCTTGTTACCCCAAGGACCCACTTATGGTGTCCTTTAAAAAGTGCTCAAATGTTCATTGGCAGTCCCTCTTAAACCAAAAGCCCATTTTAAGGGGGCATAGCCTCACATAGAAGTGTCTTCTATCATTTCAGCTTGCCTTTCACTTCATATGTTTCATGAACAGGACTTAAGGCCTGCCTACCAAGTTGCAGGGTGACACGTGGTTTTACTACCAGCTCAGGGAGGGGCCCAGAAAAAAAATCATTGATGACACTTCAGAAAACTGTTTGCAGGAGGCAAGATGCTGAGGGGTTCAAATATAGGGCATGGTGCAATGACAAAGGAATGGCTTCCTGCTCCAACAGCCAACATTTCCATCAGTGTTGCCTGAGCCTGCCCATGAAATTGTTTTGTGTTGCCTTTCTAGTGTCAGAAAGGCAGAAACAGGCCCAGAAATGGAGAGATTTACTTCACAAAGGTTGCACAGCAAGTCAGAGCTGGAATCAGATGAAGGCTTGGGAACCCTGGGTTCCTGTTGCTGGCAAAACATTCACAATTAGATCTCATGCCACCCCCCCCACAACTATCCTCTCTCATTCTTACCCTTAGAGGTAGGGCTTGGGGGGCACTTTCTTGACCTCGCTCACTACTTAGTAGTCCAGAGTGTTTGTTTTTGTTTGTTCATGGAAGTCTGAGAAGGGCTGTTTAGGCATCATTAGCTTGGGCCTCACCTTCTCTTCCCTATTCTGAGGCACCCCATTATTCCTAGTACCATCGACTATCAGAACATCTTATTTAGATGGAAACTTCAAGATTCTTTACATCTAGTAACTATCACTTACTAGTTATGTTTCTTGTGCAAATTATTGAGCCATACTGACTCAGTTGCCTTTAATGTAAAATGGAGGCAATAACCTATATTATAGGAATGTTATAAGGATTAAATGAGATGATAAATGACAATATTTAGTTCAGTGTCTGGACCCAAATTAATGCAATATAAAAGTTAACAGTTACTGTTTTTTTAGTTATTCAAGTCAACCTTTAATTCTGGGGCTTAAGACCTAGCCAAGCTATGACCTATTCAAGAAGCTGAATGCCACCTGAAAAGTTCCTGGGAGTTAAAGACAAAAATAACAAAATTATCATTCATCTTTCATTATTCTTGTCCCTGATCTGTTAAGATGTTTTATTCTTACAGAAATGTCACATGTTAGAATTCTCAGACCAACTCTTCAAGGTATATATAATAACCTTATTTTTCGTTTGAGGAAACTATGGCTGAGAAAAGTTAATTTTAAAAATTTAACCCATAATAGTAGTCAAAGCCACATTCCTGTGTAGCAAGTCCCATAAATGTAATTTCTATTTATGGCCAGGTGAAATTGATGGGAGACTCAGAGGATAGAGTATACATTGGAAATGTGAAAACAATGAATTGGAGGCAGTGATTCAATAGAGATGGTAAATCTTTGCATCTTAGAAAAATTGATAAGTCTTCAAAACAGTAGGGAAATGATAGAAATCCCTCACATCTTATTTTAGCATCAAAACTTTTCTGGTCCCCTACCAATTGGTTCATGTAGCCATGTCCAGTTTCTTCTTCTGTGTCTTCTTCATTCAGGAATAAAGATATTTATGAGTCATCTCTTAATTGTGTCTCTGTACAGTGGGCTCAGGACAATTTCAATTGTTACACCTGATTCCTCTGAAGTGTCAATGGGCAATTGAGTACCAACACAGCCCAACAAAAGCAACCAGGTTATAACCAAGGAAAATTGACATATAAATGGCAATATTTAGTTCAGTGTCTGGGCCTAAATCAATGAAGGAAAATATTGTTATATATTATATGAAACTGCCACAGCTAAGGTAATGGAAAAGTCCACAGTGTATCTATCCTTTGTTTTCCTATTCTTTAGTGGAACAACACTTTGGGGCATGGGAGAACCCAGGGTTGACTATAAAGGTTTGCTGTAATCTGGAATAGGAGTTCTGCTTCTTGGGGGAAAACATTGACCACCCTATGTGGTCAAGACAAGCGGACATATACGCTTTGTTTGTCAAACTTAGCTCATAAGATAGGAGAAGTTATGAATTGAGCTGGTGGAGGGAATGGTGAGCTGGGAAGAAGTAATGTAGCCTGGAAAAGGGCAGGTAGCAATATGTATAATGAACAAGGTTTCACAAAAACAAGAATATTTTTGACCACTTAGCCAAGGAATTAGGTCAAATTTGCAATAGGCAGCAACATATACATATGTACTGGGAAAGTAGGAAATCACCATGTATTGGGAAAGTAGGAAAGAAAGAGGTTGGGCAAGCAAGAAGAGAATTTCAGCTGGCTGATAAAACAATTGGAAAAAAAAGCTAGTTATATCAAACATGACAATTGCAGACTTTGTGGAGATTGTTAGGTTTGAGAAAACAGTGTTTATGGTCTTCAAAAGGGTGAAAGGTCAGAATAAGAAAAAGATGGCACTGGACTCAAACTATAACTCCTTCACCAGCTCTCAAGTCCCTAGTGCCTTACAGTGCCCAGCATGCTGTTGGCATTCAGCAAAGGAGATTTATTACTATGCTCATTTGATGAGACAGGCAGGAGTCATGAGTCTTGGCAAGAAAACAAGGACAAAAGATTTGCTTTGACTAAAAGTCGTATAACTTGAAAGGTTTATTGCTGAACTGATTATGTAATGTAGCTTCGAAAGAGCAGTATTTAAGATAAAGATTTGAAGCCCTCAGGCAGGTTTGGAAAGAGAGTTGTGGAAAGGCTCAAATGCATTAATAGTCCATTTAAGAACTGCCTGCTTCTTAAACCAAGTTTCAGACAGCAGAGTGAGAAAGCAGTGGGGAATGGTAAAGGGCTGCAATTTGGAGTCAGACCTAGGCTCTGCTGATGACTCCATGTGATCTAGGGGAAGTCCTTTTCCTTATCTTAACAGCAGTATCCCATTCACACTGGATAAGAGTGAGATGTGGAAGAGGAGTTAGACTGAGAACTGCTAAGATCTGAAAAGTATAAACTTACCTTCCACACCTAGGTGTTTGTTTCTCTACAATCTGCAGAGTTCACCAAAGTACCTAACTGGATAAATCATCCTGTGGTAATTCTTTCCTTGGTCTCTTCCCTCTTGATCATATACAGTATCATTTGGCCTAGGCCAGTAGTTTTCCACCCTGCCAAACCTTTAGACCCACACAGGAAACTACGAAAATGCCAAGACTCAGGTCCCATCCTCCCAGAGATTCTGACTTAAAAGCTAATGATCCTAAATGTTCAGCCAGCATAGAGAACCACTGGCTTAAACAAACTCTCTGGAAGACTCCATAAATTGCTCTAATTACCTCAATCTTGGTTTCTTGTTCCATTTGTTACCTTCACAGTGACTTTTTGACCATTAACAAATGATACACTTCTAATGAATTTTCACCTATGGCTTCTTATTTTAACACTGACCAGTTCTTGAAACTAAGTTTCCAAACCTAACAATCTCCACAAAGTCTGCAATTGTCATGTTTGATATAACTAGTTTCCAAATTTTGGTTATTTGGAAACAACCAAAACCATGCTTAGATCCATTTATAGGATTCCTCACTCTAGGCATTTTAAGTAATTAATGTTAAACTGGTTTGTATTTGTTGATTCATAGCTTTGCAAATGAAGATAAAATACCTCGTTAATGCATACCATATTTTTTGCTATTTGGTGAGGAATTGAGCTTATGTTCATTTCCAATTATTTTCTTTTATTCAATATTAATTCATTATTTCTCCTTTTAAAATACTTTATTGAAATATTGTTGTCAAAATATATAATATATTTATGTAAAGTGTACAATTCAATGATTTGGGGCATATTTACAATATACACTGTGATCAGTCAACTTTAGACCAATTTTAAAAATCACATCAAAAAGACTCCGGGACTGGAGTTACAGCTCAGTGATAAAGTACTTACCTAGCATGTGCAAGATACTGGGTTCAATTTTCAGCACCGCATATAAATAAATAAAATAAGGTCGATCATCAACTAAAAAAAATATTAAAAAAAAAGAAACACCATGCACTTTCACTGAAAACCCCTAGCTATTGCACTTCCACCTTAAATCTCTAAATAATCACAAATCTACCTTCTGTTTCTTTAGTTCTTCCCATTCTGGAATTCCACATGAATGGGATCATGTAGTATGAGACCTTTGGTCACTGAATTCTTTTACTCGGCATGTTTTCATGGTTCATCTGTGTTGTAGCATGCATCCTTATATTACTCCATTTTTATGGATGGATGATATTTTATTGTATGGATATATTGCATTCTTTATCTATTAATCAACTTGTGGACATTTGCATTGGTTTCTACCTTTTACCATTATGAAAAATACTGCTGAAAACTTGTGTTTCCGTTTGGACATGTTTTAAAATCTCTTGGGAATATGTTAAGGAGCAAATTACTAAGTCAGATCGTAACTCTATGTTTTATCACTTGAGAAGCTGCCAGACTGTTTTCCAAAGTGTCTACACCAAATTACATAACCCCCAATAGTGTATAAGTGTTCTAATTTCTCCTTATACTTACTGACAGTTCTTTATTATCTGAGTTTTTTATTCTATCCATTCTAGTGGGTAGGAAGTGGTCTCTCACTGTAATTTTCAGGTAAGTAATAAATGTTGAATATCTTTCCATGTGCTTATTAGCTATGTATATATCTTTGGTGAAATGTCTATTCAGATATTTGTCCATTTATTAATGTGTTATCTTTTTATTGATGAGTTTAAAAGAGTCTCATCAACTGTATATGTACAGTTGAAAACTATTTTCTCCCATTTGTTGGGTTTCTTTCTACTTTTTAAAAGATGTCCTTAGAAATACAAAAATTTTAAATTTTGATAAAGTTCAGTTTATTTATTTTCCTTTTGTTGTCATATCGACAAAGCTTTTGCCAAATCCAAGGTCATGAAGATTTGTCCCTCTTTTCTCCCAATGTTTCCTCTTACATCTATGGGCTTCAATATATTTGAGGTCCAAGTACAATTTTTTTGTATATGAATATCAGCACCATTTGCTTTATTTATATATTTATTTATCTATTTATTTATTTAGTACCAGGAATTGAACCCAGGGTTGCTTAAACACAGAGCAACATCCCAAGAACTTTTTATAATTTATTTAGAGCCAGGGTCTCACTAAGTTCCTTAGGGTCTTACTAATTTGCTTAGGCTGGCTTTGGACTTCAAATCCTCCTGCCTCAGCTTCCTACCATTTGTTTAAAGACTATTCTCTTTTCAATTGAATGGTCTTGGCATGCTTATTAAAAAACAGTTTACTACAGATATATCTGTTAAATTTTGGATTCTCAATTCTATTTCATCTATCTATATATCTATTTTTCTGTCACTACCATACTATATTGATTTCCATTGCTTCTTACTAATTTGAGAATTTTTGGACTGTGAAACCCTCTATATAATTCTTCATTATCAACATTATTTTATCTCTTCTGAATACTTGAGATTCCATATGAATCTTTAAATAATTTGGTCATATTCATTGATGTGTAGTAAAGCTACTTTGCAGAATTTTTCAGGTCTAGAAGTGTTCTGGTAGAGTTTTTGTTTTGATCTTCTAGATATAGGATCATGCCATCATCAGACAGGATTTCTTTGACTTCTTCTTTTTATTTATATTCATTCAAATTTCTTCTCTTGTTTGACTGCTCTGGATAGAGTTTCCAGAACCATATTGAATAGAAATGGTAACAGTGGAATCCTTGTCTTATTTTTGACTTTTGAGGAAATGATTTCAGTTTTTCTATGTTTGGTATGATATTGACTTTGGGTTTGTTTAATATAGCCTTTATGCTGTTGAAGTAAGTTTTTCCTACCCCTAGTTTCTTAGTATTTTTAATATGAATGGTTGATGGATTTTGTCAAAGATTTTTCTGCTGGTGGACATCATTACCCTAGGTACACGTATAAAGACATTAATGGTGTGACACCAATTTGTGTACAATCAGAAAAATGAAAAATTGTGCTCCATATGTGTTATATAAATTGAAGTGTATTCTACTGTCATGTATAACAAATTAGAACAAATTAATTAATTAAAAAAAGATTTTTCTGCATCTGTTAAGATGATTTTTTGTCCTTAATTCTATTAATATGATGAATGTATTTCATTAATTCGCATGTTGATGCAACCTTGCACCCTAGATGAAATAAATTTGAACATGATGGACAACCTTCTCATTGTGTTGTTCAATGCAGATTGCTAATATATTATTGCAGCTTTTCATATATATGTTTATCAGTCTGTAGTTTTCTTTCCTTAGTAAGTTCTTATCTAATTTTGGTTTTAGAGTGATAATTACTTCAAAGAATATTTGTGGGAATGTTCCCTCTTTGTCATGGAATACTTAGATGAGATTTGGTATTAGGTGTTTCTTTTTCTTTCTTTCTTTTTTCTTTTCTTTTCTTTTTTTTTGGAACCATGGATTGAACCCAGGGACACACTTAACCAGAGAGCTATATCCCCAGATGATTTTAAACTTTTATTTAGAGAAAAGGTCTCACTGAATTTTTGGGACTTCACTAAGTTGATGAGGCTGACTTTGAACTTGCAGTCCTCCTGCCTCAGACCCCTGAGCTTCTGGGATTACAGACATGTGCCACCACACCCAGCTGCTGTGACTTTTTCTTTAAAATATGGTAGAACTCAACTGAGAATTCATCTGGTCCTAGGCTTTCCTTCTTTGAAAGGCTTTTTATTATTGCAGAAACTTGTTACTTGATATTGGTAATTTTAGATTTTTATATTCTTTGGTTCAATTGGGATAGACTATATATGTCTAGATATTTTTCAAAGCTTCTAGATGTTTCATTTTTTGGAAATATAAGTTTTTGAAATAGTTCCTATGATCCTCTGAAATGTCTGTTGATAACTAATTTTTCATTTATAATTATGTTGATTTGGACCCTCTCCCTCCATTTATTTTACTAAGTTTTTATCTTTTTTGATTATTTTTCCAAGAACCAATTCTTGTTGCATTGAGTCTTTTCATTTTATTTTTCTCTACTTAATATATAAAATTAATTATTTTCCATTTCTACTGTTTTGGGTCTTGCTTTATGTCCTAAAATATGGTCTAATAAGAGGAAGGTTCTATGAGCAGCTGAGAAGGAAGTGTATTCAGCCTCTTTTGGTTAAAATATTCTATAGATGACTGTTATGTTCATTTTGTTTTTAGTATGTTGGAGGATAGAAGTGTCTTTATTGATTTTATCAGGGGATAACCTATATCTTAGTTAAGATGTATTCAAATCACTTGGTATTATTCATTTGGGGTCTATTAAAGTCTTTATATCAAGAAGTGATTTTATGTAATTAGGTACACAGATAATTTGGGCACAAATATTTAACTATCATTTTATCTTCTTGTTAAATGTTTTCCTTTCCAGTTTGAAGTGATATTTATCTCTTGTAATTATGTTTTGCTTGAAATATGCTTTGTCAGATATGAAAATAGCTATTCCTGATTCCATTTGCATGGAATATTCTTTTCCATTGTTTTAATTTCATAATATGGATGTATTTGCCTATAAGTTGAATCTCTTGCAAGCATCATGTAGTTAGGTCTTATTTCATAAACCACCCTGCCAGTCTGTCTTTTAATTGGATAATTGAGACCGTTTACTTTCATAGTTATTATAAAGAAATGTTGATAATTTCCCGCCAGTTTCATTTATATTTTTTTTCCTAATTCTCATTTATTTGGTTGCTCTTCTAGTGAGCTTCTTCCTTTCAGGAGCTGTGGGGTTTGATTTTAAGCTCTTCTCTGTGTCACATTTTTTAAAAGTATTTTCTGTAGTGTTGGATTAGTCATCATGAATTATTTTTGTTTATCTTGGAATGTTTTGATTTCTCTTATGATTCTGGAGGATAGCTTTGCTGGATATAGAGCCTGGATTATCTCATTCCAAGACCACCTGGGTTTTAGAGTCTAATCTGCAGAGTCAGAAGGAAGCCTTATTGGTTTAACTCTTATTAGTTCCTATGATTTGATTTCTCTTGAGACTTTTAATGCACTCTCCTTATTCTCTACATTAGGCATTTTGATTATAATATCTTGAAGAGATTCATTTTTAGTCTTGTGTATGTGGAGTTCTATATGTGTCCTGAATGTGGATGTCTATCTATGGTTTGAAAAAAAAAATCTGCTTTCATTTCATTGAAAAAGTTCTTAATGGTATTAGCCTCCATGACCTCTTGGATTTGACTCTTAAATTTGGTTTCTTAATGTTGTCCCTGATTGCTTGTATATTATGATTATGGCCTTTGTTCTTTAATGCTTACTGAATGTTCAAACTCATACACTGTCTTTGATAACTGCAGTTCTGCTTTCTATATGGTGTAATCTATTGGTAAAACATTGAACTAAATTTTTAATTTGGTTTATTCTGTCTTTTAGTTCCAGGATATCTGATGACTCTATTTTCAGAATATCTCTCTTTATTGAAGTGGTCTTTCATCAACTTTATTTTCTCACTTAATCTATTCTTTACCTATACTTTTAGCCCATTAATCATTTTAATAATCAACTCTTTGTAGTTTTTCTGTGGAATTTCTTCAATATCTCTGGATATCTTTAATGGAGGTTGTAAATTTGGGGGGTGGGGATTATTCTTGGCCTCATGTTTTCAGAGGCTGTAGATTTGCACATTTCTTGAGATGTATTCCTTTTCTTATATGTCAGGGTCCTTTGGTGAGATAACTACTTTCTGTCATTATACCTTATCTTCAACACATAGGTTTAGCATAATTCAAGCATTAATTTCAACCTCCAATGCCTCTTTGACAGAGTGGTAAAAGAAATAATGGTAGTTTCAAAGTAAACTATATATCAACATATGTTATAAATATGAATAGTAATAATCTCTGAAACTCTATTAAACTAGGAAGAATGTAGGTGACCAGTAATATAGAGTAGGCTGAAGGGGTTACACATTAATCATTGTATACTAAATTTAGTTTCAAGGAGATAAAAGTAAATAGAGAAAAGGAAAAGAAAAAAGGAAAGATGAGAAGAAAAGGGTTGGGGTGGGAAGGGACACATGTTAAAATGTGAAGAATAAAGGGTATATAGAAGAGAAGACTAAAGTGGAATATTTATTTACCTATGGTAGACACTAGGAGTTGGTTTATATCAATTAGTTAATGTATTAATCATCATGCAGAGGTTCATGTTACTTGTTGCTGAATTTTAAAAAATATTTTAAATTGTAGAAACTACCAACTCTAAGAAAGTCATTAAAATTCAAATTTCATATTCTTTACTGATTTCAACTTTGACCCAACTGGTCAAAATATTTAGGTGAGTCTATACAAAAATTGACCCTCTCCTTGCCTGGTCATTTCTGCTGGAGAGGGGATTGGAATGGCCTACTTTTCACTCTCATTGTTGTGTCTTTGGGTAAGAGCATTAAGTATGACACAGAAAATGGCCAGCTCCTTCAACTGCTTCATCTCTAGGGTGATCTGGATTGAATGACATTTCCATTTCTGAAAGTCCCTGTCCACAAACTAAGGAGAGGTATATGTAATGTGACTCTATCTTTTAGATGCTTCTGGAGGAGGTGGAAATTTCTGTTTGACCCTGTTCAGTCCTAGTTCCAAGACTCTGTAATTTGTAGTCTTTGTCTCATATCTCAGACTGAAAATTTCAAGAGGAAGTGCTCTATGTTAGTCTTCAGTCTTCACATTCACAGCAGGGTCCAAGTCTCTTCAATTCCCAGGTTAACTTTCATTATGGGCACTCACTAATCTGGTGAAATGCAGAGTGTAAGTGGATGTTTGGTTTGGGATACTCAAAATGCAAGTACTCCAAGTGGTGGAAGATGGTAGAGTACAGAAAAGATGTGTTTTCCAATTGCTCCATGATTCAGAATGCAAGTGGTAGGAATATTACTCTCATGTGAAGTGGGTGACAGGGCTGAGTTTGTGGCTCAGTGGTGGAAGGCTTGCATAACACATATGAGGCATGTTCATTGACAACTAAAATATATTTTTTTAAAAATCAGAGGCAAATGAATTTGAGTGCTTCAACATAGGACAAAAAATGTTGGGAATCCAGATGATAATGCTGGCACCAGGTCACTATGAGAGGAGGGGGCAACCAAGGCAGAAGGAGAGAATCTGCAAAGAAATTTTGACATGGGGAACCCATAGAACAGAGAGGCAGTTTGAACATAAGTGACCTAGAATAAGAGTGGTGAGCTGGTCTGTGAAGAGTCTCCCATACTTCCTGGCCATGGAGTAGAGAGAACTAACATAGCACATCATTTAATTAATTAATTAATTATTTTAACCAGGGATTGAACTCAGGGGTGTTCAACCACGGAGCCACATCCACAGCACTTTTTATCTTATTTTATTTATTTTAAAAATTTTAAGACAGTGCCTCGCTAAGTTCCTGTGGCTGGTTGTGAACTTGGGAACCTCTTGCCTTAGCCTCCCAAGCTGCTGGGATTATGAGCATGTGCTACAATGCCCAGTGGGACACCACCTTAGACACGTGATTTTCTGCTGCATTATCTTGGGATTCCATAAAAAGTACTGATTGCATGCACCTACCATGAGATCTAGAGTTCACCTGGCAGATTATGACTGAGGTGGGAATAGAAGGGATTGCACCCATGGGACTCAAACCATTAATTCCATGTGGAGTGTGGTTTGGTTTGCAGATTTGCATGATTAGTTGGAGAGAACCCTGCAACTAGCCTGGCAGTGCATTTCCACTCTGAGTCTGATCCGGAGAAGTCCACATTTGTGGGTGTAATGTATGAGACTAGGTGAGAAGTGGTCACTTTTCTCCAAGAGTGATGTTCTCAGGAGGCCACTCTTATGTTTAAGTATTAGATGGCCCCCAGAAGCTCATATGTGTGATGATCCAAGAACATTCATAGGTTAAGTCATAAGATTAAGAGAGTTGTAGCCTAGTTAGTGGATTAATCCACTGATAGCTAGTAAGTGGATGGCAATTGTAGGCAGGTATAGTGTTACTGGGGGGGTGGGTTACTGGGGTCATGCCTTTGGAGCTTATATTTTGTACTTGGTGAGTGGAGTGTTTCTTTCTCTGCTTCTTGTTGCCATGTCCTGAGGTACTTTCCTCTGCCATATCTTTCCACCCTGGTGTTCTGCCTCATCTCAGGGCCCATAGCAATGGAGTTGGTAATCTATAGACTGAGATCTTTGAAACTGTGAGCACCAAGTGCACTTTTCCTCCTTTAAAATTCAAACTCAAAGGCTTCTTCTCAACAAAAGAAACCATCTGTGAGGTGAATAGAGAGCATATATCTTGGGAGCAAATCTTTACCCCTCACACATTAGATAGAGCACTAATCTCTAGGGTATATAAAGAACTCAAAAAGCTAAACACCAAAAAAAAAAAAAAAA
>NW_026000294.1:5186413-5215493 GCF_001458135.2 Marmota marmota marmota | reverse complement strand
ACAAATAACCCAATCAATAAATGGGTCAAGGAACTGAACAGACACTTCTCAGAAGAGGATATACAATCAATCAACAAATATATGAAAAAAATATTCATCATCTCTAGCAATTAGAGAAATGCAAATCAAAACTACTCTAAGATTTCATCTCACTCCAGTCAGAATGGCAGCTATTAAGAATACAGAAAACAAGGGGATGAGGTTGTGGCTCAGCGGTAGAGCATTCACCTCACATGTGCAAGGCCCTGGGTTTGATCCTCAGCACCACATAAAAATAATTAAGTGAAATAGAGATATTGTGTCCAACTACAACTTAAATAAATAAATATTAAAAACAATAAGTATTGGTGAGGATGTGGGGAAAAAAGGCACGTCATACATTGCTAGTGGGACCGCAAATTGGTGTAGCCAAAATGGAAAGCAATATGGAGATTTCTTGGAAAATTGGGAATGGAACCACCATTTGACCCAGCTATCCTACTCCTCAGCCTATACCCAAAGGACTTAAAGTAGCATAATACAGGAACACAGCCACATAAATGTTTATAGCAGCACAATTCACAATAGCTAAACTGTGGAACCAACCGAGACGCACTTCAGTAGATAGATGGATAAAGAAAATGTGGTATATATACACAATGAATATTACTCAGCAATCAAATCAAATCATGGCATTTGCAGGCAAATGGATGGAGTCAGAGAATATAATGCTAAGTGAAGTTAGCCAATCCCCCCAAAAAACAAATGCTGAATGTTTTCTCTGATATAAGGAGGCTGATTCATAGTGGGATTGGGAGGGGGATCAGGGGAAGAGTAGATAAATTCTAGATAGGACAAAGGATTGGGAAGGTAAGGGAGGGCACATGGAGGTAGAAAAGATTGTGGATTGAGATGGATGTCATTACCCTAAGTACATTTATGAAGACATGAGTGGTGTGATTCTACTTTGTGCACAACCAGAGATGTGAAAAATTGTGCTCTATATGTGTATTATGAATTGTAATGCATTCCACGGTCTTACATAACAAATTAGAATTAAGAAAAGAAAAAAAAATGTTCTTGTCAGGTCTTTTGGTCCCTGCTGGGAAAAAAAAAAGCTGACTAAAACAGTTACCCAAGAACAAGTTATCAGGAGAGATTGGCATCTATCCACCAATAGGGTAGGTAAAGCTGTTCTCTCTATAGCAGGTATCTCATGACAAGGTTTAAATGGTCAGTCACAATTAAATGCCAGTTGCATGAGCTTCACATTTAGAACTCTGCATTAGCCTTGCATGGGGATTACATCTAACTAGTTTGAATGGGCAAAATTCCAATTGTCACTAATTCTCATTATGTGCTAATTTAAACTTGTGAGAAGCAAGCTGAGAGTCAATACAATCAGCTTTGATTCCAGGCCACTCCAACTGGCAGAATAGTGAACAACTCAAAAAAGACCAGTTTTACAACCCCTGGCCCTTGTTCTCTGTAAAGGGCTCATAGCTCAAGAACAAACAGGACATATGACATAGTCAGGAGCATCCATTTTTGTCAACAGTTTTAACCACCTTAGTGGAGACCATTTCTTCATTAACTATTTTTTGTTGTTGTTGTTTTATTCCTTTTTACACTGAACTTAAGTTTGACTATGTGTGTGTTTTCTATCTGTACAGATTATTCAGTGTGTATATTACATTATTTTTTTTCAGTTTTTTTGTATTCCTTTTTGTCGTTTTGCCTGTTTTCTTTTGTTGTTGTTGTTGTTATTCACCTATCTGTTCCTTCAACTTGTTTTGACTTTAAGGGCTAGTGTTTTTTGCTCACTTGTTTTGTTTTGACTTTTTCTTTTTGGTTGTTATTCTTTCTCTCATTTATTCTACTCTCATCTTTTCTCCTTCAATATTCAAATTTCCTGACCTGATTTTTATATCTCTCTCATTTTTATTTTTATTTTTTTTTACTTTTCCTCTTCTAAAGCCATTATTTGCTACCTTTCACATGCTGTTCACCTTTTGTGTATTTTTAACTTTCTTTTGCCCTTTTACTCCATTTTATTTTCATTAAGAACTCTAATTTTACTATCTTTAAAGATTAATTTATATAATTACTACCCCTTTAATTCATGTTGTTGCAGTTATTAGCACTGTGGAAGCCATAGATATTGGCTGCTCTATACTTTAGAGCTAGATTTAATTCACTGATTGTTTTTGCTATTGTTAAAGGTTGGCAGTGCAATTCTTATTTTTGTAGTAATTAATGGTTTACATGCCACAGCAGGCACTTCACATTTATTTAAATGCTGTATATTGATCACTATTCTTCATTTTTGCTTGCTCCCCCGTTTTTTTCTGAGAGGATATGGGTAAAAACAGGTGTACTAAAAATTCACAGGGTAGAGACACCATGGCTGAATTATATCTACAATTCAGCAAAGTGTTAGAACATCTCCTCCACACTAAAACTAACAACACTCCAGCTTCAACAGTACTTCAACACATAGAATATGGGAGACAAAATTTTCAAACTATAGACTGAGCCCTAAGTTGACTAGAAGGTGATAATCAAACCCCACTCTTGCACATCTACTCCTACAAAAATATCAGATAAATATTACAAAACAATGGTTCAGAAAAAAGACCACAATGTTTCAGCAGTTGTACAACAGTGTAGCAAATTAACAGTTCTGGAGCATCTGAGGCACAATTGAAACTTAAACTTGTATTGTACTGAGCCTAAATGATCCAGCTAAGAGATCTCAACCATACAGGATGCATTACAAAAGAGACAACTATACACCAAATAACACCCTCATGAAAGAGGAATAGGAATCCCAATTAACAGATGTGTAAATTCAAGATCTCTGCAAACATAAGGATGCAGACAAACAAGTGTCCCCACCAAAGCTATAATCCCCCAATAAATGAACACACAGACATGGAATAGAACAAATTTCCAGAGAAAGACTTTTAATAGTTGATTATTAAAATGATTAATGAGCTGAAGGAAGATTTAAGATCTAATTGAGATAAAAATTATATAGGATAAAGACCATTTCAATAAAGACATAGAGATTCTGTAAAGAAAACAATCAGAACTTCTGTAAATAGAAGACCCAATAAATCAAACAAAATTTACTTGAGAGTATCACAAACAGAATAGATTGAATAGAAAACAAAACCACAATCCTTGAATACATGGTGTTTGAGCTGGAATACTCCAAAGGCAGTAAAAAATAAAATATCATGATCAGAATATTCAAGAATTCTGAAACAACATTAACAGAACAAATATAAGAGTCATTGGAGTCAAAGAGGACATGGAGATGTAGGCTAATGTCATTCAGAACTTTTCAAGAAAAAGAAATATGAGGGAAGAACAGGCACAGCGGCCCGTGGAGGGGCAGAGCCGCCCCCCGCGCCTGCAAGGTAGGCGGACCTGCGACCACCAACAGAACAGTCCAGACCTGCAACCGACAGACAGAACAGGCCCAGCGGCCTGTGGAAGGGTAGAGCCNGGAGGGGGGATAGTAGAGGATAGGAAAGTCAGCAGAACACAACAGACACTAGTATGGCAATATGTAAATCAATGGATGTGTAACTGATGTGATTCTGCAATCTGTATATGGGGTAAAAATGGGAGCTCATAACCCACTTGAATCAAAATGTGAAATATGATATATCAAGAAGTATGTAATATTTTCAACAACCAACAATAAAAAATTTAAAAAAAAGAAATATGAGGGAAAACTTATGAAAATTGAAAGGAGATCAAAATTGGAAATGAATCAAGGGATGGAAGTTAGAAAGCGAGGGGGTAAGTGCTAGAGAGTGTGTTAAAATTTGGACTTTAGGCTTACTCCCAAAACTCATGTGTAAGACAATACAAGAAATTTTAGAGGTAAAATAATTGGGTAATGAGATTCTAAATCTGTGCATTAATAGGGTTCCACTGGGTAGTGACTGTAGGCTGGTAGGGTGTGGCTGGAGGATCACAGTCATTAGGGACATGCCTTTGGGGTTTATATTTTGTACACTGTGAGGATCTTTCTTCCTTCTCCCATCTCCCCTCTTCCCTTTCCCCTCTCTCTTCTCTCTCTTTCTCTTTCTGGTTCCTGTTACCATGTTCCCAACTGATTCCTGTGCCACACCCTTCTGCCATGATGTCCCACCTTGGGCACTGAGTAACGGAGTCAGCCATGTATGGACTGAGACCTCAGAATCTGTGAGTACTAAAATGCGCTTTTTCTCCTCTACTTATTCCTGTAAGGTTTTTGGGTCACAGAAAAAAATTCTAACTAAAACAGAGTGGTATTGGCCAAGTTATATTGTCATATTGTGTGCATGTTCGAATATGTAAAACAAATCCCATCATTACGTACACCTATAATGCAACAATAAAAATGTGGGAAAAAACTTTTTAGTAAAATTATAGTGGAAAATTTTCCAAATCTTAATGAAATGGACATCCACCTACAAGAGGCATATAAACCCCAAATTGACAAGATCAAAAAATAATTTCCCCAAAATACATCATAATTAAAATGCCTAAATAGAGAATGAAGATAGAATAATAACAGCCACAAGAAGAAAACATAAAATCACATTTATGTACATACCAATAAGACTTACTTCATACTTTTCACATTAGATTCTACGATCCAGGAGGGCTCCAAATGAGATTATTCAAGTTCTGAGAGAAAACAATTGTCAGCCAAGGCTGCTATGTCCAGCAAAGCTATCATTCAGAATCAAATATGAAATAAAAACTTTCAGGACTGGGGTTATGGCTCAGTAGTAGAGCACTTGCCTCACATACATGAGGCACTGGATTCAATCCTCACCACCACATAAAAATAAATAAATAAAATAAAGATATATAAAAAACAATTTTACATGCTAGTGATAATCTCAAAGAATTTGTGAAGACTACATATATAATACAGAAAGTGCTTAAAGAAATATTTAAAAAGAAGAACCTGAAATAAAATCCAAGATCTCTGAAAAAGGATGTACCTCTTCAGAAGAGCAATTAAGAAAATGAAAATAAAGAATGAATTAAATATGAAACAAACCAAAATGTCTGAAAATAATAAATACCTGTTCATAATAAATCTGAATGTAAATGGTCTCAACTCTCTAATTAAAAGACAGACTAGCAGAATGGATTAGTAAACCATATTCTACTTGCAAGAGACTCATTTTATAGGCCTAGCCCACAGACTGAAAATAAAAGGATGGAAAATATCCATGGAAATTAAGTCTGAAAACAAGCATAAGTAGTCATTCTCATATCTGACAAAGCATATTTCAGGAAAAAAAAGTTGTTCAAGGAGAATCCAACAAGAAGTTATTAAGTGATAAATATTTATGCCACAAATATTAGTGTACTTAATTATATAATACAAAAACTTCTCTTTTAAAATTTTTTTTATAGTTCTACATGGACAGCATGCCTTTATTTTATTTGTTTCATTTTGATGTGGTGCTAAAGATCAAACCCAGTGCTAGGCAAGTGCTCTGTCACTGAGCTACAGCCACAGCCCCAATTATACGAACACTTCTTGAATCTTGTTCCAGATAGACTCCAAAACAAAAATACTGAGTGAGTTTAACACACCCCTCTCAATAAGACACAGATCATCCAGCCATAAAATCAATAAATACACTCCTAGTCTATATGATAATAAAATCAAATGGATATAACAGACATCAATAGAATATTTCACCAATTAGAGTGGAATACACAACCTTCTAAGTAGCTCATATAACTTTTCCAAAAATAGATCACATTTTGAGACACAAAAAGAGTGTTAGCAAATAATCATCAGTATTATCATCTTGTGCATCTCATAGATTATAATGGTTGTTATTAGAAATCAATAGGAAGGACACCTACAGAAACCACATAAACACATGCAGATTGAACAATTCTCTTTAAATGAAGAATGGATCCTAGAGGAAATGAGGAGAAAAATTTCAAGAATCAAGCAAGAACAGTGATCCACCATATCAAAATGTACATATATGGATATGCCACAGTGAATCTAGTCATGTGCACCCATAAGACACTAATTTTAAAAAAATATAAGTAAATAGTAGAAAAATTGGTAGAAAAAAAGGAAGGGAATGGGGGTGGAGCAAGGGAGGTGAATGTAAAGTACTGGAGACTGAATTGTAACAAAGTGTATTCTATTCTTTTATAATTATGTAAAAACAAATTATATTGTCATCTATAACTAAAGAGAGCCAATAAAATTTTAAAAATTAAAAAAAGATTAATGAAAATGCTAATTTTGACTTTAAAAATGAAATGAAAATGGAGGGCTAAGAGGAACATTATGGCATTGAATGACCACATTAAAAATAATAATCACAAATAAATAGTCTAATGCTATATCTCATGGGCATAGAAAAGTAAGAACAAACTAATTCCCAAAACAGTGTAAATCAGGAAATAATTAAAATTAGGGCCAAAATTAATGAAATTGTGATTAAATAAAGCATTACAAAGAATTACAAAGATTTGGTTCTTTGAAAAGATGAACAGATTGATAAACCTCTAGTGAAATTAACCAAAAGAATGAAAGAAAATAGCAAATTAAAATAAAATGCAGATGGAAAAGTAGATATCACTATGGACATTTCTGAAATCCAGAGGATGACAAGGGAATATTTTGAAAATTGGAAAATCTAGTTCTGGACAGGTATGATCTACCCCAATTAAGCTAAAAAAAATATCCCAATTACACTAAAAAATTTAAAAACCCTAAACAGACGAATATCATTCAGTGAAATTTAAGTAGTTATAAAAAGACTTCCAACAAAGAAAAGCCCAGGACCAGACAGGTTCTCAGCCATGTTCTCTTAGACCTTTAAAGAAAAACTAACATCCATCTCTCTCTAATTATTCCATGAAATAAAGGCAAGGAACACTCTCAAATTCATACTATCAAGCCACTATCACTCTGATACTAAAGCAAAATGAAGACATATCAAGGGAAAAAATCTTCAGACCAATATTCCTGGTGAACATAGATGCAAACATCCTCATAAAATGTCATCAAACTACATTCAAAAATACAATAAGAAGAAAGCACACTGTAATCAAGTTGAGTTCATCCCAGGGATACTACGTTGATTCAATACACATAAATCAATGGATAAAATTCATCACTTATAGAAAATGAAGTAGAAAAATCACATATAATTTCAATAGATGCAGAAAAATCCTTTAGCAAAACTTCAGCTACCATCAATGTTAAAAATACTAAAGAAACTAGGAATAGAAGAAACTTACCTCAACAGTATAATTCTACATAAGTCTACATTATTCTGAAAGATAAAAACTGAAAGCATTTCAAGACAAGCATTTCACTTCTTGAAGGAAAACATTTCATGAACAAGAAAAGGATATCCACTGACACTACTCCTATTCAATACAGTTCTTGAAATTCTAGACAGAGAAATCTGGCAGAGAAGGAAATTAAACAGATACACATAGAAAAAAAGAAGTCAAATTGTTTGTAGAAGACATGATTTTATACCCAGGGGACAGAAAACAACTCTACTGTAATGCTTTTAAATATGAGAAGCAAATTCAGCTAAATAGTGGGATCAATATATCAATATACAAAAATCAATATGTTTCTAATTTTCCATTAATGAGTGTGCTGAGGAAGAAATCAAGAAAACAATTCACAATAGCCTCAAAAATACTTTGGAATAAATCTAATTAAGAAGGTGAAAGACCTGTACAATGAAAATTGTAAAACATTGTAAAAAATTAAAGAAGACTTTAGAAGATGGAAAGAACATGTTCATGAAATGGTAGAATTATTATTCAAAAGGAAGAAGAAGCAGAGGGAAAGAGGAAGTACTGGGGTTTGAAGTGGGGCAAACCATGTTATATGCATTTAGGAACATGTCAAAATGAACCTCAATATTATTTGTAATTTGTTGCACTAAGAAATATAAAGAGAAAAATAAAATGAAAGGAGAGAAATAAACAAGACAAAAAGAGAGTGATTTCTGAAAATTAAAAAAAAAAAGAAAAAAGGTAACCTGCAGAATTTTCAAGTCTGCTGATTTGGGTAATCTGATTCATGAGTTCCTTAAATGTGTCATTGCTTCCTCCATTCCAATCAACTCTGCTAGGGAGATTCCCATACATCTGTTGGGTATTACTGGTTCTATCTCCAGCTGGAGAAATTCAGGTCTTTCTTCCCAGTAAGCACAGCCTGGCTTTTCTGAATTTATTATCTGCTCAAATTATGGATACGTTGATCAGCATCTGTTTTTTTAATCATTGTGGGAGTATGTTTTTCATATTTTTGGAGGAGTTCTCCTTCTTGCATGACCCACAGCTTGTACACAGCCCTTTGGAGAGAACATCACGATGCATATACACCATATGCTTGACATGGAGCTGCAGGACCTTTTTGCCCAGCTGGATTTTGGTCTTGCTTTGGTCCTATCCCTTCTTTCTATCCCATAATTTTGTGAATGGAAATGTTCACTCTGTGCCTTTATATATAGGATACTTTTAAATTGCTTTTAATTTTATAGGAGCTCACAATGTGAGATTGCTTTGATCCTCAGAGAAGACTTTGGACTTGAACTTTGAACAATCTCAGACTATTGAGACTATGGGGACTCTTGGAATGGCCTAAATATATTTTGCATTGTCAGATGAGTATGAGCTTTTGGGGACCGGGGGGGAATGTTATAGTTTGGATGTGAGGTGTCTTCATCTTTGACTTAGAGCATATTACTAAATTGTGTTTTGTATATTCCTTTGCACTTAGCCTAATTCTGTTTGATAACCTTCTTATATGGGTAGGTTCCTGTTTTTCAATAAATTTGTTAAGAATTCTGCAACTGATTAAAGGTATTTTCTTCTATTTTCCCTTTTCCCTCTTTTTTCTGGTATTCTCATATGTATGTTGGTACCCTAATGGTGCCTCACATGTCTCTAAGGAGCAACTTCAGAGACTTGACACTGTGGTCAATAATAGACTTGACTAAAATAATCCAGCCACTCACTGAACATATAAAAAAAATAACAATACCCTCAGTGGAGGAGATAACCCAAAATTGCTACAATTTCTTATCTAAAATTCCAGCTTCTAACCAAAACTTACAAAACATGAAAAGAAATGGGGAAGAACAATGTACACACCAGGGAAAAAAAGTAAGCCACAAGAACTGCCTGTGAGAGCATCTGTCTTCTTTGTTATTTTTATCTCTGTATTTTGGCTTATATAATCTCTATTGATCAATCTGCAAGTTTTCTAATATTTTTTCTGTCAGATTGAATTTATTATCTAAACCCTTAGCTAATATTAATTTCCCCTTGCCTTAGCCTCCTGAGCTGCTGGGATTAGGGCATGTGCCACCACTTGTACATTCTTCATATAGATTAAGTTCTTAAAGGTATACAGTTGTTTAAAGTGATGAAAATGGTGGTAATTGATAGGTTACATTTCTTCTCTAAAATATTTTATATCATCTTAGTGGTATTGCTTATTAAAGTTATGATTGCTATATAAACACTCCCACACTTAATAGCTTAAATCAAAACTCATTTTATTATATCTCATAATTTTATGGGTCAAGAGTTTGATCAGGTCTCAGCTAAGCAACTCCTCTATTTTCCACTGGAGC
The DNA here is from genome assembly GCF_001458135.2 of Marmota marmota marmota. Lineage (NCBI taxonomy): Eukaryota > Metazoa > Chordata > Mammalia > Rodentia > Sciuridae > Marmota > Marmota marmota. The sequence continues at coordinate 5,205,852 of NW_026000294.1, read as the reverse complement.
CACTAAATATAATTCAGCTAATATCTGGGCTAGTTTGCAGGTTCCGAGATGTCTTTAGTCACATGCTTGAAGCCTTAATAGAAACATACACATACTGAGCTTAAATGCCAAATTCTCCCTTTAATTATTGTCATTAAACCTCTCTATACAATCTCTTTAACAGAAAAGTTGGACTTCTTACCTGTTTTCATGGTTTGAATTGTGTCCCATGAAAGTTATATTAAAGTTCTAATTCCAATTATGGTATAAAAGTGTATTAAGAATTGTAATGCAAAAATAAATAAATAAATACATCAGAATGTGACTGTATTTGGATATAATATCATTGCAGATAAAATTATATAAGATAAGATTATACTGAAATGGTGAGGTCCTTATTCTAAAATAACTGGTATCCTTATAAATAGATTAGAGACAGGGAAACAGTGACACACAGAAAGAACTCCATGTAATGAAGGAGGCAGAGATTGAAGTGATGAATTGAAAGCCAAGTAATGCCAAGGAGTGTTGGCAACACCAGAAGCTAACAGCAAATCATGGAACAGCTTCTGCCCTAGGACCTTCAGAAAAGAGACAGAGAACATGGACCGGTCAACATCTTGATTTGGGATTTCTAGCCTCCAGAATTATGAAAGAACATTTTTTTTCTTTTATTAAAGTCAAACAGTTCATGATATTTTTCTATAGAAATCCTAATAAATCAATATACACAGTAGCTCAAGCTTCCAAGTTTAAGTGATCCAAGAAGGAGTAAGTGGAATCTTCTAGTCTCTTAAGAACTAGATACTGGTACATTATCACTTTCAACATACTTCACTGGTCATAGTAATTCCACATCTCCCTCTCAGATTGTAGGAAACAGGCTATAGACTTAAGCTCTTCATAAAAAGAGAAACAAATAATACAAAGATGTGTGTGATTGTGCACGTTGCACATTGTAAAATTTGCTACATCATTCATGATCACAATCACAGATATATTTAATCTACCATATTATTTATATTTGTTATTTTTAAAAAATATTTTTCCCATACACAAACAAAATATTTTGTGTTTCATTTATAATTCACAACTTTTTTTTCTAAATCAAATAGAAATCTCATGGTGAAAACAGACAAAAAAAAAAAAAAAAACCTAATTGCTTCCCCCCTCAGCCTATTTAAACCGATTGTTAGAGCAGTTGTTTTCCTGGTATTGGAAGAAGTGTTGAGCAGGCTCCATAGCTTATCTGAAAAAAAAAGGTGATAAAAAGCCTCACCCACTTTCAGTCACAAGAATAGCCTCATTTAATAATTAATATGCATTTTCCGGTGTAATAATAAAAAAGCTCTGACTTCATTCAAAATTCACATTTACTCAGATCTTGTCTTCTTTTTGCTGGCTGCTTATATTGGGGGGAAAGGAAGCATGATTATCATCTCTGGGACCCCATCATGCTCTTATAACTCATGTACTTCCTTCACTAGACAACCTTCTGTTTCTCCATGGTTAAAAGAGTGGATGAATGGGAAAGAGAAGCAAAGAATACAAAGATGTGTGTGATTGTGCACGTTGCACATTGTACAATTTGCTACAACATTCATGATCAAAAGGGTATGGGGCATTCATGATCACATGGGTATCTTCATTGATAGAGATGAAATCTGGCATTTGTTTCTTTTCAGGGAAAATATTTCAGGTTGACAATCATTTAGTACTCCAGGAGTGTTCTCATTCACTTTAGGTAGAATATTTTGTCCTTGAAATTTAAAGAAAGCAGTGGAAAGTTGAGAGGCTGGCTGAAACAGTCTAAGGTGGTAGAATAGAGGATTGATTGTGAATGGTAAGCAAATGCCATTATACAAGCCAGTAGGTCAAAGGTAAGTAATTAAAAACCTGAGACAATCAGGGAAATAGGAATCCTGTTTGGATTTTGATGACAGTAAATAAATATTGATAATTTTTAATGTGATAATGGTATTTTCATTATGTTTTTTTAAAAGTTCTTACCTTAAATAATGCATATGGAAGAATTTACACATTAAACAAGTTTGAAAAATAAATATGTATGTGTGTAAATAATTGATGTGTAGACTTAATATATAACCTATGATGGAAGTGTTGGCCTGAAGTCACTTTAATAGGTGATTTTTTTCCCATGAGAATTTTTGCTAGAGGGAAAGGCAAGAATTAGTTTGAATATAAATCCCTGACTTAGATGGGTTTTAAAATGCTGCCCAAGCCAGGTACACCAAATGCATAAGAAGCCTATTAAAGTACCTATAAGAGACAAAAGTCAGCACAAAATGGTAAGAGTAAATCAATACTACGTTGATTGGATTGATCAAGTAGTTTGCTAAGATGTACCTTCACCCCTCCAACATCAGAGTAAAAATGTATCAATGTCTCAAAAATATTTCAAAAAATGGAAAAAATGCAAGGTATACAGAGAAATGATTCTTCAAAAATCTTAATACCCTAATCCCTGGAACATGCACATATGTTATAATATTTGACAAGGGAGAGTTAAATTAAGGTTGTTAACTTAAATTGAAGTTGTTGATGGAGATAGAGAGATTATCCTGGATCATCTTGATGGGCTTATGTTAGTTAGCTTTTCATTACAGTCACAAAATAATTGGCATAAACAACTTTGGGAAAGATTTATTTTGGCTCATAGTTTCAGATATTTATGTCCACGGTCAGTTGACTTCATTGCTTTGGATCTGAAGTCATGTAGAACATGGTGGAATGGCATGATAGAGGAAAACTTCTCAGTTTATGATAGTCAAAATGTACAGAATGCAAAAGGGAGGGTAGAGACCAGGCACAAAAAATAATCTTCCAGGACATGTCCCCAGTGACCTACTTCCTCCAAGTAGGCCCCACCTCCTACAATTTCCACCAACTTCTGATAAACCATTTAGCTATGAATCATCAATAGATTAATCCACTGATGATATGTATTATGGTTTAGATAGGAGGTGTCCCCACCCCAAAGTTCACGTGTGAGGCAATGCAAGAATTTTCAGAGGTGAAATGATTAGATTATGAGAAGCATAAGCTAATTCATGGATCAATCCACTGATGGATTAACTGGGCAGTAACTGTAGGTAGGTAGGGTGTGACTGGAGGAGGTATGTCATTGAAGGTGTGACCTTGGGGTTTATATTTTGACCCTAGTAAGCTGCTTTTCTCTTCCCTACACCTCTGCCATAATGTTCTGCCTCACCTTGGGCTTAGAGCTATGGAATCAGTCCACAATGGACTAAACCTCTAAAACTGTGAGCCTAAGTATATTTTTCTTGCTGTGTGTTGTTCTTGTCAGGCTTTTTAGTAACAGTGATGAAAAAGCTGACTAAAACAAGGTGAAAACTGTCATCATTCAATCACGCCCAAAGTCTCACCTCTGAATACTGCTGTATCCGGGACTGCTATAGTTTCAATATGAGATGTACTCCAAAAGCTCATATGTGAGATAATGCAAGAAAGGTTGTATGTGAAATGATTGTGTTATAAGAGCCTTAACATAATCAATGCACTAATCCCCTGATATGGATTAACTGGGTGGTAACTGTAAGCAGGTAGGTTGTGGCTAAAGAAGATGGGTTCTTGGGGGCATGTCTTTGGGGTTTATATTTTGTTCTGCTGAGAAGAGCTCTCTCTGTTTCCTGGTGTGATATCCTAAGCTGCTTTCCTCTGCCCATGCTTCTGCTATGATGTTGTGCCATAAACTTGGGCCCAAAGGAATGGAGTTTGCAATTTACAGACAGAGACATCTGAAACCATGAGCAACAAATAAACTTTTCCTTCTCTAAAATTGTTCTTTTGAGGTCTCTTGGTGACAGCAACAAAAACAGATGACTAAAACAGGGATAAGAGCCTTTTGGGGTCATTCTAGATTCAAATAATAACAGGGACAAATTTAATCACAATCATTCTTATATACAGAAGAAAGAGGAAGAAGAGACAAAACAAGAAATGACAAACAGCTTAAATAGAAATTGGTATGATATTGTTGGACTTAAAGAAGAAGATGACCAAGAGCCAAGAAAAGTTGGTGGCCTCTAGAAGACAGCAAGGTAAAGCAAAAAGATTCTCCTGGCTATACCAATTCTTGATTTTTTTTCTGGAGAATTAAACACATCTTACTATAGTGATACATGCACAATCATGTTTATAGTGGCATAATTCACAATAGCCAAAATATGGAAACAACCTAGGTGTCCATCAATGGATAAATGGATAAAAAATGTGATATATAAACACGATGGAGTTTTATTCAGTAATTAACAAAAAATAGCATGGCATTTGCAGGAAAGTGTATTCAACAAGTTACTGTCATGTTAAGTGAAAAAGGTCAAACTCAGATTGTTAAGGGTCTTAAATTTTCTCATATGCAGAAGCTAGAGAGGAAAAGGGAAAACACGGGTGGAGGTGAATTTCCTAAAAATCAGAGGGAGATCAGTAGAGGAAAAGCTTCCAATTAGTGAGAGGCAGGGAGGGAGGTGAGGGAATGCTGTAGAGTTATATATTATTATATTAAGTGCATGTGTGAATATATAACAACAAATCCTATCAAATATGCACAGCTATAAGATAGCAATAAAATTAGTAAACATAAAAAGAATCTTTTGAAAAGAACTCAGCCCTGAAGATATCTTAATTTTAGCCTGCTAAGACCCATTACTCACTCTGACCTCCAGAACTCTGAAAAAATAAATTTGTGTTGTTTTAAGCTTCCACACCTATAATATTCTCATATAGCAGCAATAGGACACCAATATAAAAACACATACAAATTGTAACATAGCTTTTCAAATCAGATTAATATTAATAAGAGGGCTGGGGTTGTAGCTCAGTGGTGGAGTACTTGCCTAGCACATGTGAAGTGCTGAGTTTGATCCTCAGCACCACATAAAAACAAACAAATTAAATAAAATAAAGGTATTGTGTTAATCTACAGTTAGAAAATATTTTTTAAAAGAATGTGAGTAAATAAACTGCAATGTAAATCTAAAACCAATAACAGTAAATGTTTGGGATAAGTGATGTTGCATATATGTTGATACACTGGAGTATTTTAAAAAGAAAAGTGTGACCACTAAATAAGATGCATATCTGAAAATGGTATTTTGTTGAATTTATAATGCATTCTCTTTACTTTCTAAATGCATTGTTAAAAACTTTGTCAAGTGGTAGCACAAAGCCACAGAATTTTTTGCATAATTTTAAGTAAAGCATTTTAACCATTTTAGTAAGCCAAAATACATGCAAAACAATACCTGAAAGTATAATTTTTTCTGTAAATATAAACAAGATCAAAAGTAAGCATGCACTGTTCAAAGATGAAATCCACATGTTCATAATAGGTGATATTATTACCAAAGGTTTTGTACAACCAGCTACAATGTTAATACTAAATGTTAGCTTCTGGGAATTTAAATGGAGAAAATTATGTTACACTCATTTATGGATATGTCAAAATGAACCCCAAAGTTATGTATAAATGTAATGCATTAATGGAAACAAAAAAAAAACTTTCTCAGAGAAAGTACAATGAATTATTGGCAAACTCATTTCTTTTTAAATTTTCAATGTATGTATTTATTCTAATTTGTTAATTTCTTAAATCATAGGTCTTCATTGGACAATTGGATGTGAGGCATTACTGACATCTTATGTGTTATAGCACTATTTTTCTTTATAATCGGACACATCAACTAATTTATAGCATCAGTATAAATTCATGGTATATGATAATACATATACGATGGAGAAATGCACTATGAATTTTGGTTGTTTGTCACTAAAGGTGTCTATGCTAAGGAAGATGAAATTTTTGTTTTATTTTTATATTATTTTTATTCAGTTGCTAATTTAATTTTGTTTGCTTGCTTTTTAGAAGATCTTCTACAGACTAAAAAATTACTGGATATATTATCTATACATATAATCATTTCTACACAAATGAGAGTGTAACTGTCGATGAGAGTATGAATATTTTTCACAGAAATCTGTGGTCAAACATCTTCCTCTTGATTCTTTCTTTAAATGTGGAAAAAACATTTATTTACAACATATATGATTATCTAAAAGGAAAATCTAAGAATCTATGAACTCAGACACTAATGAGAGTTCAGAAGCATTTCCAGATATAAGATCAACGTTGGAAAATCATTGGTGTTCCTATACAATAGGGAAAAACTAGTCTCAAAAAAACAGGTAAAACCAAACATGTTGGTACACACCTTTAATCTCAAAAACTCAGGATGCAGAGGCAGAAGGATTACAAATTTGAGGCTGGCCACAACAATCCAGAAAAACCCTGTCTGAAAATAAAAAATAAAAAGAACTAGGGATGTAGCCCAACAATAGAGTGCTCCTTGTTTCAATCCCCAGTACAAAAAAAAAGGTGTAAAATGTACATTTTTCCATGTTTTTTATTGGTACGTTGTAATTATAAATAAGAAGTGTGATTCATTGTTATGCATTTGTATATGCATACCAAATAACAATGTAATTTGCTCAATATCTTGATTCTAATTCACATTTGAATGACATAGTGAAAGTGAAAATTGTATATATGATTAGATTATGGCCATTATTTATCTTGCTTTTCAATATGATGTGTAGAAAAATGTACAGCATTTATAAGAATTTGATTTTCTACATTGAAGTACACTGGTTCCTGAGGGGAAAAGTGCTTGCACAAACTTTTGAAATAAAATAAAAGATTAAAATATGACACTGACAATAGTAATTTTAGTTAACTTAAGTGAATTTCTTAACTATCATAGCACAAGAATATATTCAGTATTTTGAATAACCCAAGCCCATCATTTCAGTGCCAAAAGATCTAAATTTTTTTTGTGCTTAAGAACTAAAAAATCGCATGGAAACAGGTTGTTGTAGTTATTAAGGTGATAGAGAATAAGATTTTTAGTGATGTGATATCAGAATCTCTTAGGAAGGTTAAACTGGTGGGCAAGTAGCTTCATCACCAAAATATTAATTCTTATGTAATACTTTCTGATTTTCATCACTTATTAGAGAAATAAATGGACATGGTAAAATAATTCCAAGTGTTAAAACACATCATAAATAAACTATTTTCAGAAAAGAATAAATTATTCCACATAACTCTATCATCCATGTTAAAGCATGTAGGTTTCTCTGGACAGAAATCTGTACCTAAAATTCAGTTTCATATTCGATAAAATCTTCAAACTATCTAAAATTAATTAATGCTGCTTTGACAGGGGGTTTGTATTTTCTAAGTTAGCATAAAGAAGAATAATGTGTGTGAATCAAACTTGGTATAGATGCTTTCTTCACATCATGAATTCATAGAAAATAGAATATCTGGATGGTGAATTGAAGTAAAGAGAAAACATTGTTTGAAGCCTAAGGCATCCAGCCAAGGGAAATATGTTTATCACAGGACCAACTAGGCACCCATTGTGTCTAAAAAGACATTCATAGCAGCATCTTAGTAGACCTGAAACTCATTTATTGCACACCTGTTAGGAAGCTCTAATGTGAGGATTCAGCACATAATTTCTAAAATTAGAAAGATGTGAGTTTGAGACCTTTGATTTTTAACATAAGAATAAAAATAAAATTAAGCATAAGAGCAATAAGATCTGAATTGTGCTTAAGAACTAAAAAATCACATGGAAACAGCGTCAAATATGAATTATTTAAGATGAGTTATTTATCTAATCATCAGTTTTCTTATCTACTGAATAAGATAATAATTACGACACAAGATTTTAAAGAGATAATGCATTTATGTATTCATTCATGCAACAAATAAGAACTAAGGGACAAAGCACTCTGCTGGGCACTGAGAATAAAGTAGCAACAACAGAGACATGATCTCTGGCTTAATGGAACCTAATTTTATCAGGGAAAATAGATATTGAATAAGTAATTACATATTTACTGAGTACTAAAAATTGCACATTGAATCTACCCCAGTTGCTATGTGTTGGGGAAGGTGGTACTATCAGGAGGTTCCCTGTATAAATAATATATTTATTCATTCTCAGAATTCACAAGATATTTGAGCTTTGTAAATTTGTGTCTTTTCCAGTAGCACAAGATCGTGTCGGTTCTTGTATGTCATGATGAAAACTTTGGATTTTATCCTAAGAATAATAAAGAACAGCATTTGAAGTTTAAGAAGAGGTGTAGTAAGAACTAAATTTTGTTTAAGAACAAAAAAATCATATGGACATAGTATATAAGAAAAATTAGACCAAAATAAGAAGGTTGTTGTAGTAATTAATGTGACAGAGAATAAGATGATCAAGACCAGGTAGAACAGTGGCATCCCAGAGTAAAACGAACAAAAATATGTGAAGAAAAGATGGTAAGAATGATAATGGTAGGGAACATGTTAAAGAAGATATAGTTCCCAAGCATCACATTCTTTGAGAAATAATATTCACAATAAAATAAGTAGTTTTTCTACCTAAATGTCCAAATGTCCATCTGGAATAGGTTCACTAATAATTCTTGTTGAAATATTCCATGTATTTAAATTAGATTCCTCAGTGTTTATCCTCCCTGATAAACTGTTGATTCTGGTAAATCTTGGTGCATGAGGATTATCTGCTGCTTTATGCCTTAGGTATAATAATTCTATATACTTTCATAGAGTAGTTATTGAATCCAAGAACATCTGAAATTTGAATGAGATTTTAGTTGATCATAGTATAATAAAAGTCAATAGATATATTTTTAAAAATATAATGATCATAATAAAAATGAACACTGAATAATCCCTCAGTCAAAACCAAAGCATATAACATGAAATATAAATGAGGTAATCTTTTTCTATGTTGTTCACCTACTTCCATTTAAATGTAAACTTATTTTAAATTTAGTTTAGCATTTTCTTCATTGTTAAAAGTGTTTGATCAGGCTGGGGTTATGGCTCAGCGGTAGAGTGCTTGCCTAGCGTGTGCAAGGCTCTGGGTTCCATCCTCGGCACCACATAAAAATAAATAAATAAAATAAAGATATTGTTTCCAACTAAAAAATAAATATTTTTAAAAAGGTTTTTATCAGTCTTATATATAAGAATTAAAATATAGTCTTTTATTTATCGAGATATAATCCACATACTATACAAATTGTGTGTTGTAAAAATGTAAAAGTTATTAGTATATTCACAGAGTTGAACAACCACAATCTCAATCTAATACTATAATACTTTGGTTACCATAAATATTAGCACTCACTTGCCATTCCTACAAACCCACCTCCTAGACCCAGTCCAAGGCCACCACTAAGATATTTTGTATGCTTATAAATGTACCTATTTTGATATTTTTATATAAATGAGTTCATATAATATGCAAAAATTATTACTGTATTCATTTACATAGAATAATTTTAAAAGGTTAACACAGGGAGAGAAATGATGGAAAATATTAGAGTAAGGGGGGCCTTCCCAACAGTTCATTAGCTCAAGATTTAAAATGTGGACTGCTCCTCAGCGAGGTGAGTGACTAAGGAAATTTGCTGCGATTCATCATTGGACAGTAAATAAAACCACAGAGACAAAGAAAGTTGGAAACTTTGGACATAATATAAGAAATAATACATTAGAGTCATGCCAACTTGGCTGGTGGTGGTGGCAGCTGCAGCAGCAGCTGTGGTTCTGCCAGTCCACTGCTGAGGGGAGGAGGAGTACAGGCAGACAGAGAGGAAAGAGAAGTGATTAAAATTGGCTTGGGGGAAAATTATCATCTTAGCAGACCCAGTGATGGTGGGGGAAGTTGTAGAGGGAAAAGCAACCAAAACTGCTTGACACACAGGCAGTTAGTCCAGCAGGAGCCAGAATTGCCAGCAACAAACATATATATATATATATATTTGTGGCTGTGAAGTATTAAGCAAAGGTGGGAGATATGGAACTCATAAAGGAAGTTGCCAGCCAGACCCAGCAGTTGCCAATTGAGGAATTAGAATGTGCCTGGAGCAGCATGATAGAAACAGGCACACAGCAATTTTGCCTATGGCAATGCAGGCTCAGGGTACTGAGGAGAGAACAGTTCTCTTTGTGGCATTCCATATGAGCTACTGGGAGGAGGCCAATATTCATCCAGACATTCTAATCACCCCATTCTTACTCTTTTTTCAAATTTAAATTGTTAATTTTTAAAAACTATAAAAAATTTTTTTTCTTTATTTTAGTTTTCATATTTGCCATTGTGTGACTGTGTGTGTGTGTGTGTGTGTGTGTGTGTGTGTTTGCATGTATGTGCAGGGTGTATTTTCACTCTGTAGATAGGTTCAGAAATATGTATATATATTCATATAATATTAAATTATGACCCAACTTTTCTTATATGGGTGGTAATTAGTGTTATAAATGTCAAAAAAGATAGCAGACATGTATCTTATGGCTGTCCATAAGTTACTAACATTATTGATATATGTGGCTCCCCCTTTTTCTAAGAGGGGCTAGGAAGTGATTGGGACAACTCAATTTCACAGAGTAGAGATACTGTTGCTGAGTAACAAGATTCCACTTCACACTGTTAGCAAGAGACTCATCACATAGGCAAAGACACTGTGGACTGAAGGTAAAAGTTGGAAACAAATATCTCATGCACATGGAATCTGAAAACAGGCAGAAGCAGCTATTCTTAGATCTGACAAAGCTGATTTAAAGAAAATTCATCCGAATAGGGAAAGAGGGCCACTACATATAGGAAAGGGAAAAGCTCAACAAGATTTAATGATAGTAAATATTTTGCACCAATTGTCAGTGCACCTAATTACATTACAAAACATATCCTGACATTGTATCCCCAGATAGACCCTAATACATAATATGATTAAAAAAAAAAAAAAAAAAACTTGGGCTGGGATTGTAGCTCAGTGGTAGTGCACTTGCCTAGCATGTGTGAGGCACTGGACTCGATGTTCAGGACCACATATAAATGAGTACAATAAAGGTCTATCAACAAATATATATATGTGTGTGTGTGTGTGTGTGTGTGTGTGTGTGTGTGTGTGTAGTTTTTAAAAAGACAACTTATCACTGATAGGTCATCCAAACATAAAATCAATAGATGTTTCTTAATAATATTATAAATCAAATGGACTTAACAGACATATACAGAATATTTCACTACAAAACAGTTGAATTTACTTTTTTTTTGTGGCAGCTTATGAAACTTATTCCAAAATGGATAAAATTCTAAGTCACAATGTAATTCCTAGCAAATACAAAAAAATGATTAGAATTCCTTGCACCCTATCAGATTGTTATGGAATAAACCTGACAATCAAACAAAAAAAAATAGGAAACAAGTAAACACATGGATATTGAACAATACTCTAAAATGATGAATGGATCATAAAAGAAATGGAGACGAAATTAAGAAATCAGAAACAAATGAGAAAAATCTCTTGGAGAGTAAAAAGGTAGTTCTAAAGGAAAATTAATTGATCCTTTTTATTGTTCTTTGAACTCTATTTCATTTATTTCTACTCTGATATTTACTATTTTTTTTCTTTATACTAATTTTGGGTTTATTTTACCCCATTAAGACATTGAGATACATACTAACTCATATTTTTGAAAGCATCCTTTTCTGGTATAGATATTTATTGTTTTAAACTTCCCTCTTAGTATTATTTTCTGTTGTATCCCACAGATTTTAGCATTATGTGTTGTCATTTTCTCTATTCTAATGGCTAAATTACACTTCTGACTTCTTCAATGATCCTCTGTTCATTCAAAAGGGTGTTATTCAATTTTTTTTAATAATTCCTACAATTGTTCTTGCTTTTGACCTCTAGCTTCCTTCTAATGTGATCAGAAAAGACACAGGATATAAACTCAATTAAAAAAATATTTTGTGGCTTAATAAATATTCTATTCTTAAGAAAGTGTCATGTGCCGATGAAAACAATGTGTATTCTGTAGCTAATTGAGGAAATGTTTTGTAAATGTATTTTAATGCCATTTTTAAAAGAATGTAGTTTAAATTGGAGTTTTGTTGTTGTTATTGGTGGTGGTGGTGGTGTTGATTTTTTTTAATCTGGATAACATCCAGTGGAAACAGTAATGCATTGAAAGTCACACTATATTTTTATTGCATCCCATCTCTACCGTTAGTTCTAATATTTTTTTAATAAAATTGTCTGCTCTAAAACCAGGTGCAGTTCTATCTTAATGATTGTTCTATGTATTATTATATTCTTATTTCCTTTTACTTTTCAGATTTTTAAATTTATTTCGTCAGATATAAGTATAGATACCCCTAATGGCTTTCAGCTTCCATTTAATTGGAATGTTATTTTCTATTTTTTTCACTTTTAGTCTCTGGTAAGACAGTTTTCTTTACTGATGAGATGAGTTTCTGGTAGGCAGCATATTTGGGGATTTGTATTTTAATCCATTCACCCAGTCTGTATTTTTTAATTGGAAAATTAAGACCATTTACATTTAGAGTTATTATTAAAAGATAAGATATAGACTTTTGCCTGTCAGTTTGTTGATTTTCTTATACTTACTTTCAATAATATTTGTTCATTTCTTTCTCTCTTATCCATCATTTTGTTCTTATGGTTTACCATATTTATATTATTTGATTCTTTTCTATTTCTTATTTCTCTGTCTACTCTGCTAGTATAATTTTTACTTTCACAGGCTATCGAGATGGTAGTTATCTTCCTTCCATTTCTGGGTGTGGGACTTACAAAAACATATTTTGTAATTCTGTTCTTTTGTCCATGAATTTCTTTAGTTTTTGCTATCTTGGAAGATCTGTATTTCTCTTGCAATTCTGAAGGATAGCCGTGCTGGGAATAGTAATCCTGATTGTCAGTTATTTCCCTTTAACATGTGAAGTATATCACTCAATGTTCTCTAGGTTTTTAGGTTTTCTGCAAGGAAATCCAGTACTAGTCTATTAGGGTTGAACTTAAATGTGTTGTTATGGCTTTTCTCGTAAAGATTTTAATATTCTTTCTTTTTATGTATTTTGACTGAATATAAGGTTATGGTGGGGATTTTTTCTGCTGACAACTCTAGCAGAATGTCCAAGGAATTATGTCTTTCCAAGGAATTATTAATTTTTCTATTATAATTTTACTGAATAAATTTTATATTCCCTTTACCTTTATTTCTTCCCTTTCAGGTAGCCAGTGATAAATAAGATGATTTTTGTTTTGGGGGTGGGGGTTACTGGAAATTGAACCCAGATGCATTTTATTTTTGTGTTACATTTCCAGACCTTTTTATTTTGAGACAGGGTTTCACTAAGATGCTTATGGCCTCCCTAAATTGCTGAGGATGGACTCAAACTTGTGATACTCCTGCCTCAGTTTCTCTAGCCACCAGGATCAGAGGTATGTGCCACCATACCTGGCAGAAGCTGATCTTTTATGGAGTCCTAAAAAGATCTAAATGATTTCCTCATTATTTATTTTCTTTTTTTTTCACTTCCAACTGAATATGATATTCAAAAGACCTCTATGAAAGTCTGGTATTGTCTGCTACTTGATTTAGTCCATCATTGAGGCTTTGAAGTGGATTTTATCTAACTTTTTAAGCCCTTCATTTTCAATAATTCTGAAAGGTTCTTTTTCAAAATTTCTATCTCTTTACCATATTTCTTATTCATATTCTGTGTCATCTTCCTAATTTCATTTATCTGTTTATTTGCATTTTCATTGAAGTTTTCAAAAAATATTCTTTAAAACTCTTTTTTTAAAATTTGTATTTGTTCTTGTTAATTATACATGACAGTAGAATGTATTTTGATATATAATCCATACATGGAGTATAACTTCCCATTTTTGTGGCTGCACATTATCTGGGGTTACACTGGTCATGTGTTCATATATGAACATAGGAAAGTTATATCTGTCTCATTCTACTGCCTTTCCTATTCCTATCCTCCCACCCTTCCCTTAATCCCATTTGTCTAATCCAAAGTACTTCTATTTCAGACATTTAATCCATTTTAACATCTTTGGAATCTGTTTCCAAACGTATGATCTTTAGGAAATGTCCTATTGCCTACATTTTTTTTCCATTTCTTGTATTCCAATGTTGATATTGGTGCACCTGTTGTAAGAGATAACTTTTTGCACTTTTATGGAATGGTCTTCTTAGTAAGGAGTTTTCTCTTGAAGATTTTTTGAGATGTTAGTTTGTTATGCAATGTTAGTTTTATTTTCAGGTGGGCACCATAGTGTCTCTGTAGCTTCTTTAACTTTGATTAATAAGTTTGGCATAGTGCATCCCATTTCAAATTTTAGTGACCCAATATCTTCCTGGGTCATGCTAGAGTGGTGACATTCCAGAAGTTCATGCAAGTATGGTATAAACAGCAGACTTTATGAGATGCACATGTGTGATTATTCCTAAAATGGGAGTGATGGACCATATTTTGGGTTGTGGGTTTCCACAGGCATTATTTATATTGGCTCTATTACTTGATGGGCTCTCTGATACTGGCTGCTCCATTCATGTTGAGGAATTTGAAGCACTTGTCCTCTGATTAGACTCTAGCGTGGTTCCAGGTGCTTAACAGGGAGAGGTGGGCACCAGGAATCCCAACACCATCTCTGTGGCATTCACACATGGTCTTGTCAGCATTACATAATATTTTAAGTTTTAGGGGTGACCTATGCAGGTGTGGTAGCACCATAGGTGTGGTGGCAGTAAATTTCTGTCATTTCTTCTTGCTGATGTTCTGAGCATGCCTATACAGGAGTAGGAAATCAGAACCTCCAGTTGTGTATTTTGCTTGCAGGAGTATGCAAGAGTACAGCATGACATTACAAAATGGAATCTACCTCAGGAATACAAAGTTGGTTTAACATCTGACAACTAATTAATCTAATACATAGAGTAAAAACTAAAATTTACACAATTATCTTAGTAGATGCATAAAAAGCATTTAGAAAAAGTCCACCACTCCTTCATGATTTAAAACCTAAATAACTAGAAATAGATGAAAATTTCAATCTGATAGGACCCTAAGAAAAACTCACAATTATGATTGTATTTTATAGTGAAAAATTGGATACTTTCTCCCTAACATGAATTATAAGAGCAGATTGTCCACTTTTACTAATTCCATTTAAAATTGTACTGGGATTTCCAGAAAAGTGATTAAGCAAAACAAGATCCCTAATGAACACAGATGCAAAAATCATACAAAATATTATAAAACCACATTCAAAAATAATTAAGTCACAGAGAAAATGACAGAATAGAGGAAGAATGCATTTCCCAACAGTTCCAGAGAACCAGACTTAGAAACTGAGAAGACCACTCCTCAGCAATGAGTAAATAAGGGAATTCACTTAAATTTAATATTGGAGTGTAAAAAGAAACCACAAGGACACAGAAAGTGAAAATCTTTGAACTTAACACAAGAAATAATACATTAAAGATATGGTAGAGATATGGTAGATTGGCTGCTGGTGGTGTTAACCATGTCACTCAAAGGAGTAGGGAACACAGGCAGATAAATAAGACAATTTGTTTGACCAATGAAGAAATGCAAAAAATAAAAGTATAATTTGGCTTGGGAGAACCTGTGGATTAGAAGAAGTCTCACATTAATGGTCATAGAGCCCATGGAGGAAGCAGTTAAGTGAAAACCAACCAAAAAAAATTGTTTGCCCCAGGGGTGGATAATTTGGCAGGAACTGGGATCATGGGCACAAGATAAAGCTCCCAGACACAGAAATTGGCCTCTAGCATGTTAATCATCTATAAGGGCTACACAGCAGTGAGCAGAGACAGGATATTGGGAACTCATAAAGGAAGTTGACAGCAGTCACCCATTATGATCCTCAGAGTGTACTTAAATCAGAGTGACTGAAATTGGCACAAAGAAAATTATACCTGAACCATACAGGCTCTGGAAACCAACAGGGGGAAAAAAGCTCCCTTTGTTGCAGACCCCCCCTTAAGAGCTACTGTGAAGAAGTCTGTTGTGGCTACAAAGGAGTATCTGCACTTGAGGGCAGATTCCTCGTAATTCATATTCAATGCAGTGGTGGTGAAACCTGTGAAAGTTTAGTTTCTATGCCCTAAAAGTAGATTTTACAAGAGGCCTTAGAGATCCAAAAGTCCTGCAGAGATGGGCATGTCCACAGCAATAGAGGGCATGGTTCAAATCTCAAATGCCCACCAACAGAGTTACAAAGTTCAGCCAAGACTAAAACACAACCACTGTAACTTCCAATTTGGAAATCTGCACCACCTCCTCTTAAAAAATGCATAATTTGTCAGTATCCCTTAGTCTATCCCATCCTACAGTAGGAGACTGGAAACTGAGAATTATTACAACCCAGCTTTGCCTTCTAGCCAAAATGGCTGGCTGTTAAGTAAGGAAAATAAAGGCTTTGACATTAATAAATACTAACACTGTATCCAAGGGTTACAAAAAATATAATAAAAATCAAATTTTTCCAACAATTTGACCACATCAGCAGAAACAAGCCTTTTATTTCTCATTGTTTTGTTTTGTTTTTCATTTTTTTCCTCTCTCTTTTTCCTTTTTTTCTCCATATTTTCCCATTTTACATGTAGTTTTACTCTTACTCTTCTTTTTTAAAAATATAACTTTTTAGGGGCTTGGGTTGTAGCTCAGTGGTAGAGAACTTGCCTAGCATGTATGAGGCACTGGGTTCGATTCTCAGTACCGAATATAAATAAATAAAGGTAAATCAACAACTAAAAAAAAAAATTTAAGTATAACTTTTTAAATTTTTTTCAAATATCAATGCATTGAATTTTATTTTTTTAAACTTTTTCAGTTCAGCAAGATTTTGTGTTTATATATGTTCGTATATGGGTGGGTGTGTTCTCCCTGTGCAAATAGGTTTAAATATACATTCATATAATATACATTCATATGTACATTAATATATTTTTACCTTTACTTTAACTCTTTTCTCTACACTGATTTGTTATTTGGTCTTGGTTTGCCAAAGGTGAGGTATGATTATATGCAGGCTTGAATTGTTTTGATATTACATTTACTTTTTCACATCTTAATGTTTGTCCCTTTTCATTGCCCATACTTCAACATCTTCCCCCACTATCAGCCAAATTTTCATGTTACATCTTCCTCTTTTTTTACTACTTTTAGTGAATTTCATTCCTCCTTCTTGGCAGTTGAAAGGAGCTGCCTATCTTCTGCCTCTCCCATGTTCACTTTTTTAAAACTCTTTTTTAGTTGTTAACAGAAATTTATTTATTTATATGTGGTGCTGAGAATCGAACCCAGTGCCTCACACATGCCAGGCAATTGTGCTACCACTGAGCCACAGCCCCAGCCCCTCTCATGTTTGCTTTTTAACTTATTCAGATTGTCTCTTGCTTTCATACCCTATTTTCACTTTATGTAAGAAAACAATCCCAATAAAGAATAAAATTAGACATTTAATGATATACCTACCCTATAAATAAAATTAGATATCTAATTTTATTAGATATGTGATTATTAATGTAGTAGATGATGTAGTAAACCCATGCTGTCTAATGTCTGATCTACTTGACAAGATTTTTTAATTGTTGAAACTGTTTTAAATGCTGACCTCACCAATTCTATATAAGTAGCAATTAGTGCTACAGATTTTAAAGTAGACCCCAGCCATATATCTTAAGCTGTACATCTGTTGCTAACATTAGTGCTAATCTGGCTTCCTCCTTTCTCTAAAAGGGGCTGGAAAATGATTGGAATACTTCAGGTTCACAAAGTAGAAATCCTGCTGAAGAGCAATATATATACAATTCATACAAGTAACAGTGAATCGCACCTAAATACAATCTAGCTCCACCCTCAGCCTCAACATTTTTGAGAGAGAGAGAAAAGAGAGAGAGAGAGAGAGAGAGAGAGAGAGAGAGAATTTTAATATTTATTTATTTTTTTAGTTTTCAGTGGACACAACATCCTTGTTTGTATGTGGTGCTGAGGATCGAACCCGGGCCCCATGCATGCCAGGCAAGCGTGCTACCGCTTGAGCCACATCCCCAACCCCAACATTCTTTATCACATAGAGTTGGAGAGAGAAAACCCCACATCAACAACCATGCCACAAGGAGGAACAAATAGAGGTGGACCTTCAAATCATACCCCTAGATATCTACTAATATATCAAAAAACAGAAGTCCCAAAACAAAACAAATATATAATGAAGATTATAAAGTACTGATGAAATAAATTGAAGATGAAACTTAGAAGATGGAAGGGTGTACCAACTTCATGGTTATATAACATTAATACTTTCAAATGTTAATATTACCAAAAGCAATCTAAACATTCAGTGCAATCTTCATCAAATTACCAATGACATTCTTCACAGAACTAGAAAACCATTCCTGAAATTTATATGGAAAAATAAGATTAAGAATATCTAAATCAACCCTGAGCAATAAGAATGAGACTAGAAGCATCATAACACCTGATCTCAAATTATACTACAGAACCATAGTAACAAAAATAGAAAGGTATTGGCACAAAATCATAAAGAAAAATTGAATAGACTAAAAGACACAGAGACAAATTGACATAGGAAAAATTATCTTAACCTTGACAAAGGTGTCTGGACATCCATAAGTGAAAGAATGAAAATAGATTACCTACCTTACACACTTCACAAATTGCAATTCAAAGTGGATCAAATACAAAGGAATTAGATCAGAAACAGTGAAATTGCTAGCCTAAGCTCAATACATAAAACCAAGAAGCAATAAGTGGGATGACATCCAATTTAAAAAAAAAGGTTCTTCACAGCTAAGGAAATAATTAAGATTGTAAGGAGGAGACTTACAGAATTGGAGAAAATCATTGCCAGCTATTTCTGTGACCAGGATTGATAACAAGAATAGAAAGAACTAAAAAAAAATTAACCATAAACCTACACTAATAACCCACTCAGTGTGCAAAAGATCCAAAGAGGCATTTCTCAAATGAGGAAATATCAAGGATCAACAAATATATGAAAAAATATTCAATATCCTGTGCGTCAGGTTGAAAATCAAGACTGCTCTGTGATTTCATCTCATCCCGGTTAGAATGGCAATCATGAAGAAAGCAAATATTGATAATTTCTGGTAAGGACGTGAAGGAAAAATTACACATATACACTGGTGGTAGGACTTCAAATTAGTATAACCACTTTGGAAAGCAGTATGGGGATTCTTTAAAATATTTTGAATGGAACCACCATATGTTGCAGATAACCTAGTCCTTGGTATTTATTTAAAAGAACTAAAATCAGTATACTATAGGGATGCATTCATATCAATGTTTAGAGATGCACAATCCACAATATCCACGTTATAGAACCAGGCCAGGTACTCAAAAATAGATGAGTGGATAAAGAAAATGTGAGATTGATCTATCTATCTATCTTCTCTCTCTCTCTCTCTCTCTCTCTCTCTCTCTCTCTCTCTCTCA
>NW_026000294.1:5179777-5186389 GCF_001458135.2 Marmota marmota marmota | reverse complement strand
TCTCTCTCTCTCTCTCTCTCTCTCTCTCTCTCTCTCTCTCATACACACACACACACACACACACACACACACTCAATGGAGTTCTACCCAGTCATAAAGAAGAATAAAATTATGTCATATACTTCTAAATGGATGGAATTTGTGAACAACATGCTAAGTAAAATATACTTAACTCAGGAAGCCAATTTCCAAATATTTTCTCTCATATATGAAATCTAGATTGAAAAGAGGGAAAGGGGGATCTCAGAAAAACAGAAGGGAGACTAGTAGAAGAGAAGTGAGAGATCAATGGGTAGGGAGAAAGGGACATAAAGGGGAAAAACTAGGGAATCAAATTGAATTATGATAAGTGCATGTATAAATACATAGCAATGCATTCTAACTTGATATATACCTTCAGTGCATCAATTTAAAAATACATATATAAATAGAAGGAAGGCCAATAGAGTAGAAGAAGAGGATCTGAGGGAGAGAAGAGGGAAGGGAAAGTGGTAGAATCAAATATTGAAATTGAGAAAACTATGTTATATGCATTAATTAATATGTTTAAATGAAATTTACTATTATATATATAATTATCATCCACTCAATATTAAAAAAATAAAAAATAGAGAAATCCAAAACAATTTTCTTATGGTGAATTCAAAACATCTTTAACTTCAAAAAAATTAACTTAATTAACAAATTAACTTAAATTAACAAAAATTTAACTTCAAAAAAATTTAAAAAGCAATTCAATGAAATTAGGAAAATGATAAATGGCTAAAATTAGAAATGTAGCAAAAGATTAATATTTTAAATATGTACATGAATAAATATAATAAAAAATAAATAGAAAATATACATATACATATATATTCTAGAGCTAAAATTATTGAATATAATTAAAAATGCAATAGAGAAATTCATGAGCAGAATTCACCAAGTAGAAGGTGAACAAATGTTCAAAGACAGGTTATTTGAAAATATAGATACAGAAGACAATGAAAGAAAAACATTGAGAAAAATGAAGAATGAAGTATGCTTATGGCATAGAGAAATGTTCAAGCTTTAAGAATTCATGAAGGATAAGAGAAGAACAAAGGAGTATAATTTTATTTAAATATAAAATAGGAAAAAACTTTTCAAGTTTGTAGAGTGTTAAAAATATCCAGGTACAGGAAAGTCCAATGTCTTCAATATATTCACTCAAAACAAGCCCATACCAAGACATAATCAAACTGCCAAAAATCAAGGGAAGATCCTGAAATAAACTAAGGTAAACAAGCAAATATCATACAAGGGAATTGTAAGAAGACTGTCAATAGATTTCTGATAAGAGACCTTATGCCAGAAGAAAATTGAATGATGTATTCAAGGTGCTAAAGGAAAAAAAAAAGAATGCCAACCAAAAATACCCCACAAACTGTTCTTCAGAAATGAAGGAAAACTAAAGCTTTTCTATGACAAAGAAAAGCTAGTTTGTAACACCAGATTTGCTTAATAAGAAATGGTAAAGGAAGTTATTCAAGCTGAAATAAAAAGATAATAAATGTAAAAAAAGCACATCAACTATAAAACTTATTGTTAAAGTTAAGTACACAAATTCATAATACTCTAATGCTGTAATAGTGTTATATAAATTATTTATATAATTAGTAAAAAGTTGAAAGACAAATATGAAAAATAATAATACTGCAATGATTTGTTAAGAGTTACACAATATAAATATATGTAAATTGTGATGCTTAAATTTTCAGGTAGTAAGAGGAAAGAAGTTGTAGAGGTTTTTTTAATGTGACTAAAGTTAGGTTGCTCTCAAGTTTAAAATAACCTATTATGTTTTCTGTCAGACTCATGGTAAACACAAATTGAAACCTATCATAAAAGATAAAGTTAAGAAACCAAATCATACTAATAAAAATCACTTAATGTGAGAAGACAGTGGTAAAGGAATAAGAGATAAAAATGATTTATAAAACAAGAAGAAAACAACTTAAAAAATGGCAGTAGTGAGTCCTAAAATACCAACAATTACCTTGAATATAAATAAATTTTCCAATCAAAAGAATTACAGTGTCCTTATGGATTAAAAAATATCAAGCTGTATGCTATCTACAAGACATTCACTTCACCTGTAAGGGAACACATAGAATTAAAATGAGTTGAAGACCGCTAATAATTGAAATCAGAAATGAAATCAATAAAATTGAAACAAAAAGTTTCAAAAACTCAACAAAATAAATGGTTCTTTGAATAAATATATAGAGTTGATAAACCCTTAGCTAAATTACAAAATAAAACAGGGAACAAAACTGAATTTATTAAAGTTCATCATGAAAAAAGGAAATATCACCATAGACACTACTGAAACACAGAAGATAATCAGAAACTATTTTGAAAATTTATACTCCAATAAATTAGAAAAATATTGAAGACATCAACAAATTTCTACCCAAATTAAACCAGGAGGACATAGAAAATTTAAATAGTTCAATTTCAAGTTAAATTGAAGATGCCATCAAAAGCCTACCAAAAAGAAAAGCCCAGAACCAGATGGCTTCTCAGATGAGTTCTCCCAGCCTTTTAACAAAGAATTAACATCAATCCTTCTCAAAGTATTCCATGAAACTTCCAAACTCATTCTATGAAGATTCTTTCACCCTGATACCAAAACCAAAGACACATCAAGAAAAGAAAACTGCAGGCCAATATCCATGATGCATATAGATGCTGAAATACTGTCAAATAACATACAAATTCACATTAAAAATATAATGATCAAATGTGTTTCATTCCAGGGATGCAAGGTTGTTTCAACAAATGGAAATCAATGAATTTAATTCACCACATGAATGGACTTAAATTCAAGAATCACATAATCATCTCAATAGATGCAAAAAATACAGCATTATTTATGTTTGAAATACTAGAAAAACTAGGAATGCTAGGGACACACCTCAATATTTTAAAAGCTATATATGACAAAGCCAAGGCCAACATCATTCTAAAACATGAAAAATTGAAAGCATTTCCTCTAAAAACTGGAACAAGGCAGGGATGTCATCTTTCCCCACTTGTATTCAACATGATCCTTGAAACTCAAGACAGAGAAATTAGGCAAAAGTAAAGAAATTAAAGGAATATGAATAGGAAAAAAAGGAACTCAAAATATCTCTATTTGCTGATGGCACAATCCTATATTTAGAAAATCCAAAAAACTCCACTAGAAAATTTCTAAAATTCACAAATGAATTCAGTAAAGTAGCAGGATATAAAATTAACACCCATAAATCAATTGTGTTCCTATACACTAATGATAAATCAGCTGAAAAAGAAATTAGAAAAACAATCTCACTCACAACAGCCTCAAAACATAAAATACTTGGGAATCAATCTAACAAAAGATGAAAGACCTCTACAATGAAAATTACAGAACACTAAAAAAGGAAATTGAAGAAGACCTTAGAAGATGGAAAGATCTACCTTATTCTTGTATAAGCAGAATTAATATTGTCAAAATGGCACACTACCAAAACTGCTGTACAGATTTAATGCAACTCATGTTAATTTTAATAGGAATTCCTATATTACATAATCCATAGAAATAGAAAAAGCAGTCATGAAATTTATTTGGAAAAACAAAAAGCCCAGAATAGCCAAAGCAATCCTTAGTGAGAAAAGTGAAACAGGAGGCATCACAATATCAGACTTTAAATTATATTACAGAGCTATAGTAACAAATACAGAATGGTATTGGCACCTAAACAAACATGAATAACAGTGTAACAGAACAGAAGACACAGAGAGGAACTCCCAAAAATACAGTTACCACATACTAGAAAAAGGCACAAAAAACATAAACTGGAAAAATCTTTTCAAATCTTTTCATACACCTCTTCAACAAATTGTGTTGGGAAAACTGGAAATTCACATGTAACAAAATTAAATTTGACCTATATCTCTCATCCTGTACAATACTCAAAAGTATATCAAAGACTTAGGTATTAGACCAGAAACCCTTTGCCTACTAGAAGAAAATGTAGGCTGAGCATTCCCACATGTCACCTTAGGAATCAATTTTCTCAATAAGACTCCTTTAGTATAAGTAAAATAAAAATCAATAAATGAGATGGTATCAAACTAAAAATATGCTTTACAGCAAAAGAAACAACCAAGAGTGTGAAAAGAGAGCCTACAGAATGAGAGAAAACCTTTGCCATACACATCTCAGGTAAGGTGCTGATCTCCAGAATAGACAAAGAGCTCAAAAAGCTTAACACCCAAAAAACAAATAACCCAGTAAAATAAATGGCCAAAATAACTGAACAGACATTTCTCTAAAGAAAATATGAGCCATAGAATACATGAAAAATTTAGTCTTCAGCAAATAGAGAAATGGAAATTAATATTACACTGAGATTTTACCTCACTCCGATCTGAATTGCAACTATCAAGAAAACAAATAACCATAAATGTTGGTGTTAATATTCAAAAAAAGGATACACTCACATATTGATAGTAGGACTAAAAATTGGTGCAATCATCATTTGATGCATTTTTACTAACCCTATTATGCCGTTTTTTCATTATGTATCCAAAAGAGTTAAAATCAGCATACTACAGTGACACAGCCACATCAATATTTATTGCAGCTCAATATTTATTTATTTATTCACAATAGCTAAACTGTGGGAGCAATCTAAGTATCATTTAACAGATGAATGGCTAAATAACTTATGGTATATATTCACAATGGTATATTACTCAGCCTTAAAGAAGAATGACTTTATGACATTTGCTGGTAAATTGAAGAATGTGGGGACTATCATGCTAAGTGAAATAAACCAATCCCCAAAAATCAAAGGTCAAATGTTCTCTCTGATAATGTGGATGCTAACACATAACAAGGGGTGGGGACAGAATATATGTACAGTGGATTAGACCAACAGGAATGAAGGGAAAGGAGGGGGAATAAGAACAGGAAAGAGTGGAATGAATGGACATAAATTTCCTATATATGTATATGAATACACCACAGTGAATCTCCACATCATTTACAACCATAAGACTGGGATCCTAATTAGAATAAGGTGTACTATATGATTGTATAAATATGTCAATATTGATTCTACTTTATATAAAACTAAAAAGAACAAATAAAATGCAAAAACAAAGAAAATTAGTAAATGGAAAAATACATTTCATGCAAATGGAAATCAAAAGGGAGAAACAGTACCTTTATTTATATAGGCCCTAAGTTTAAATAAACTATAAAATTAAGATGGTCATATAAAGTGATAAAGGAATCAAGAGGATATGACAATTTTAAATATGTATCTGTCCAACATTGGAACACTTAAATGTAGAAAAAATTCAGTGGATTTGAAGGGAGAAATTAATTGAAATATAGTAGTATTAGTGAACTCCAATACTGTTTTTTCAGCAACATATAGATCATTCAGAAAGAAAATCAATGAACACAACTTTGGCTAGTCCTGAACTTTGAACCAAATGACCTAACAAAAATATAAAGAACATTCCAAGCAATAGCAGCAGAATACACATTTTTCTTATGTTCCCACAGATCTTTACCCAATATTGATTCCACACTATGACCAAAAATATATTCTTAATGAATTTTAAAATATTCAAATTATATTGTCTCTTCTGATCATAAAGTTATGACACTAGAAACCAATAATAGTAAAAATTGGAGAAAATTCACAAATATGTGGATATTAACATGTTCTTGAACAATCAATGGGTTAGTAAGAAATTTTTCTTTAAATTGATACAAACAAAGATGCAAATGCAATATACCAATATTTAAAGCATGTGGCAGTTCTCACAGAGAAGGTTGTAGTCATAAATGCCTTCATCCAAGAAAAAAAATTATCTCAAATAACCAGCATAAATTTATAACTCAAAAACTTGCAAAATAGTGAACTAAGAAACAATTAGCAGAATAAAGGAATTAAAAAATATCATAGCAAAACTCAATAAAATGGAGAACAGAAAACAATAGAAAATATTTTTAAAAAACAAAGTTTTTATGGAAAAGATAAACAAAATTAACTATTTTTACCTAAATTAACTTAAAACTTGAACCATGGGCCAAGTTTATAAATCTAGAAATCAAAACAAAGAATTAAAGGAATTCAAAGGATCATAAGAAATCACTATGAAAAATTTCACATCAATAAATAGGTTACTATAGAAAAAATAGACAATTCACTAGACTTATGCAACCTTAAGAGACTGAATCATAAAGAAACATCCCATGAACAGACCAAAAATGACTTTAAGGAGATTGAATTGTGATCAAAATTCTCCCAGATGGTTTCACTGCTGGATTTTGTAAGACATTTGAGGAACTGAAAACAATTCTTCTCAAAGGCAACAACAATTGAAGAAGAAATACTGAAAAACTTGTTTTAGGTCAGTATTACTTTGATACCAAAGCCAGACAAGGACAATAAAAGAATGGAGAATGTCAAATTAATATCAATGATGAGCACTGATGCAACGATACTTAACAAAATACTAGCAAATTAGTTCAAGAACACATACACATCACAATTCATATATATATATATATATATATATATATATATATATATATATATATAT
>NW_026000294.1:5167200-5179752 GCF_001458135.2 Marmota marmota marmota | reverse complement strand
ATATTTTGAAATAATCATTTCAAAAGATGCAGGAAAATAATATGAAAATATTCAACATTCTCTCATGTTAAAAAGAAGTCTCAACAAATAAAGTACAAAATAAATGTATTTCAACACAATAAAGGCCGTATATGACAATCGCACAGCTAGCATCTTATTCAATGGTGAAAACTGAAATTTTTTTCTTTTAAAATCAAGAACAAGAAAAGGATGCCCACCCTCACCATTTTTATTTAATGTAGTACTGAAAGTTCTAGCCATAGCAATTAGGTGAGAGAAAGAAATAAGAGATATCCAAATAGAACCAGAAGAAATAAAATTGTCCCTGCTTTCAGATAACATGATCTTATACAAATGATCCTCAATTTTTGATGGGGTTATTACCTAAAAGGAAACCCATCAGAAGTTGAAAATATTTTCAGTAGACAATGTGGTTAATACATCTAATCTGCCTAAAATCACAGCTTAACAACACAGTACATTGTAGATATCCGTTGTTTACCTTCCTGATTACATGGCTGACAAGGAGATGTGGCTCACTGTTGCTGCCCAGCATCACCAGAAATTTACTACTAGCCTGCATAATATCAAAATTCAAAATCTGAAGCATGGTTTCTACTGAACGTGTATTTCTTTTGGCTATTATAAAGCTAAAAATCTCATAAGTTGAATCTTTGCAATGCAGGGTTCATCTGTGCACAGAAAACCCTAAAGATACCATCAAAAAACTGTTACCACTAATAAACAAATTTGGTAAATTTTCCAGATATAAAATCATATACAATAATCAGAACTGTTGGACTCAGGATGTAATTCAGTTGTAGAGAGCTTTCCTAGCATGCAAAGGCCCTGGGTTCAATCCCTAACATTGCAGAAAAAATAAAACTAAATAAAGCTCAGTGATGTTTTCAGACCCTAATAACACAATATCTGAAAACAAAATTTAAACAAGCAAACAAACATCTGATAGTAGAATCCAGTTTTATATTATTATACAATCATTAAATGTAATTATATATTAAAAACACATTAAAATACCTACATGAAAAATAAAAATAAATTCAACCAAGGAATGAAAGAGTCTGTGCAGGGTTGGGGATATGACTCAGTGGCAGAGCCCTTCCCTAGCATGGCCAACACCCTGGGTTCCACCTGCAGCACTGCAAAAACAAAAACTAAAGAACCCATGCAAAGGAGCTACAAATATTGATTAAAGAAATTGAGGAGCCCAGAGCCATGCCTGTAATCCCATTGACTTGGGAGGCCGAGGCAGAAGGATCACAAGTTCAAAGCCAGCCTCAGGAACTTAGCAAGGTGCTAAGCAACTCAGTGAGACCCTGTCTCTAAACAAAATACAAAATAGGGCTGGGGATGTGGCTCACAGGTTGAGTGCCCCTGAGTTCAATCCCTGGAAAACCCCCCAAAATAAACAAACAAATAAATAAAGGAGACAAATTAACATAAAGACATCTCTTGTTCATGAGTTGAAAGATTTAATAACATGAAAATGTCTCTTTTCCCAAAGTTATCTACAGGTTTAAAGCAGGATCAATATCCTAGTTGTATTTTTCACACAAATTGAAAACACTATCCTATAAATAAGTAACTACAAATCAAAAAAAAAAAAACTCTGAATAGGTAAAACAATCTTGAGTAAACAGAGCAAAACTAGAGGCAATACACCAGCTAATGTTAAAATACACTACAAAGCAATGGTAATCAAAAGACATGATACTGGCATAAAAAAAGACATACTGGAAGAGGAAGCACAGTGGAAAGAATCTGACATAACTTTTCTATGTACATATATGAATTCACCACAGTGAATCTCAACATCATGTTTATCCACAAGACTGGGCACTAATTAGAATAAGATATATTCCATGTTTGTATAATTTTATCAAAATGGACTCTAATGTCATGTATAGCTAAAAAGAACCAAAAAAAAGCTAAAGATTAGATATAAATCAATGAAAAAACATATAGCCCAGATATAAATTCAGAAAATTATCTATTGATTTTTGAGAAATGTGCCAAGAACACAAAAACAGGGAAGGAACAACCCCTTCAGTAAATGATGTGGAAGCACTGGATATCCACATGAAGAAGAGTGAGTTTAGGCCCTTTTTTCACACCACATACAAAACTAAAATAAAAATGGATTAAATATTTAAATATAAGAGTTGAAAATATAAGAAAAAGAAAAGGTAGGGGAAAGCTCAATGATATTTGTATTAGTCCATTTTGCATTACTCTATAACAAAATAACCAAAGTGGGTTAACTGTATAAAGAAAAGGGTTTATTTAGCTCAGAGTTCTGGACACTAAAAGTACAAACAGGATAGTACCTACTCTGGAAAATATCCCACTTCAGAAAGAAGGACTGCTCACATGAGATAGAACACTTCATAAAGCAGGAAGCCAGAATGCTGGGTGAGGCCAGGCTTGGTCTTCTTATTATCAACTCTCTCTGAAGAACTAAATCAGAGGTCCCATGAGAATTGTCCTTCTAAGTGTAGTTCCCCTAATGACTTAATAAGCATCTAGTAGACGTAATGCAGAAAGATTCCAAGCCTCCTCTATCACCATACTGGGGACTGTAAACCTTGGAGGACAAACTACATCCAAACCAAAGCAACATTGGTCTTAGCAATAATTTTTGGATATGATCCCAATAGCACAGGCAACAAAAATTAAAATAGACAAATGGTGTCACGGTGAACTAAAACATTTCTGAAGAGTCATGCAAAAAATACAGACTAAAGAAACAACATATGGAATTAAGAGAAAATATCTGCAAACCACTCATCTGATATAAAGTTAATATACAAAATATAAAAGTAAAATCAACAATTCAATGGTAAGAAAACACCCAATTAAAAACTGGGGAAAGGATATGAATAGACATTCCTCAAAAATGACCTAGAAATAACCAAGTACTACATTTTAAAGTGTTCAATATTACTAATCAAATGAAAAAAATATATCCATAAAGTGATATTGCATTATAAACATTATGATGGATATTATCAAAAGATGAAAGGTAAGTACCATAGAGGATGTGGACTAAAAAGAATCCTTGAATGTTGATGGTGGAACTTTAATTTGATAATCATTATAAAAACCAATACAAAAGTTCCTCAAAAAATTCAAAGTAGAACAAACACATGATCTCACAGTCCCACTACTAAGCATATATCCAAGAACATGAAATTGAAGACATATCTGCACTCCCATCTGCACTGCAGAATTATTCACAATAGCCAAAACAGGGAATAAACCTAGATGTACATCAATCGATAAAATTATGAAATTAACAAAAGAAGTCAAAGACCTCTGCAATGAAAACTACAGAACACTAAAGAAAGAAATTGAAGAGGACCTTAGAAGATGGAATGATCTTCATGCTCTTGGCTAGGCAAAATTAATGTTGTCAAAATGGCCATACTATCCAAAGTGCTATACAAATTCATTATGATTCCAATTAAAATCCCAACATCATTCCCTATTCAAATAGAAAAAGCAATCATGAAATTCATTTGCAAAAATAAGGGATCCAGAATAGCCAAAGTAATCCTTAGCAAAAACAGTGAAGCAGGAGGCATCACAATACCAGACCTTAAACTACACTAAAAAGTTATAAGTAACAAAAATGGCATGGTATTGAAACCAAAATAGGCATGTACAGCAGTGGTACAGAATAGAAGACACAGAGACAAACAAAAAATAATAATAATAATACAGCTATCTCATACTAGACAAAGGTGTCAAAAACCATACATTGGAGAAAAGATAGCCTCTTCAACAAATGGTGCTGGGAGAACTGGAAATCAATATGCAGCAAAATGAAACTATACCTTTATATCTTACCATGCACAAAACTCAACTTAAAGTGGATCAGGGACATAAGAATTAGATCAGAGACTCTGAGCCTAATAGAAGAAAAAGTAGGCCCAAATCTTCATCATGTCAGATTAGGCCCTGACTTTCTTAACAAGACTTCTAAAGCACAAGAAATAAAATCAAGAATTAACAAATGGGATGGATTCAAACTGAAAAGCTTCTTCTCAGCGAAAGAAACTATAAATGAGGTGAAGAGAGAGCCCACATTTTGGGAGTAAATTTTTGCCACAGACAAGTCAGATAGAGCACTAATTTCCAGAATATATAAAGAACTCAAAAAACTTAACACCAAACAAACAACAATCAATAAATGGTCTAAGGAGCTGAACAGTCACTTCTCAGAAGAAGATATACATTCGATCAACAAATATATGGAAAAAATGTTCAACAGGTCTATTAATTAGAAAAAGGCAAATCAAAACTATCTAAGACTTCATCTCATGCCAAATACAAACAACAATAAATGTTAGCGATGATGTGGGGGAAAAGGCACACTCATATATTGCTGGTGGGATTGCAAATTGGTCCAACCAATCTGGAAAGCAGTATGGAGATTCCTTAGAAAATTTGAATGAAACCACCATTTGACCCAGCTATTCCATGCCTAGGTCTATACCCAAAGGAATTAAAATCAGCATACTATAGTAATACTGCCACATCAATGTTTATAGAAGCTCAATTCACAATGGAATGTTACTCAGCATTCAAAGAGAATAAAATTATTTCATTTTCAGGTAAATGGATGGAGTTGGAGAATATCATGCTAAGTGAAGTAAGCCAATCCCCACAAAAAACAAAGGCTGAATGTTCTCTCTGATAGATCCATAATAGGGAGGGGGAGGCATGGGAAAAATGGAAGAAATTTGGGCAAAGGGGAGGGAGGGAAAGAAGGGAGCATGGGGGTAGGAAATATGGTAGAATGAGATAGACATCATTACCCTAGGAACATGTATGACTGCATATATGGTGCAATGCTACATTGTGTACAGCCAGAGAAATGAAAAGTTGTGCTGCGATTGTGTACAATGAATCAAAATGTATTCTGCTGTCATATATATCTAATTAAAAATAATTAATTTTTTAAAAGGATTAAGAACATGTAATGTATATACACAATGGAATAATAGCCTCATAAAGAGGTAAACACTGTCACTTGAGATAACATGGGTTACCTTGGGGAGCATTAAGCTAAGTGAAATAAGCCTGGCACAGAAAACAAATATATCACTTATATTTGGAATCTAAATCATCTTTCTTTGCATGCTGTATAGACTGTATCCCTATTTTATTTTTCAGATATGGCTTTTACCTTGATTCTCAGCCTGTGATTCTCCAGTTTTAATGTGAATATGAATCACAAAGTTTTGTTTTTTTTTTTTACATAGATATACCCAGGGCTCTTTCCTAGAGATTCAGATTCAGTATGTGTGGGAGGCATATTTTAATCTGAATCTTAACAGTCTTGGGTATTCTTATTTCCATTCACATTTCATAACCACATTTGTAAAGGAGAAAATTCAGTGTGTAAAAGAATAGCTTTTTTCCATACTATTGAAATGCTTTTACCTTTGCCATAGAGGATAATTGTCCACTTCTGAACTGTTGCAGGACATTTCTGGGTCCAGTGTTACTAGATTTTCTCTGTTCAGGCCCCTCTTCTGACTGGTACTCAGCCTTGAAGCTTTATGAAGATGGAGAAGCCAGAGTTTCTTTGATTTGAGCCATAGAAGAAAATTCTATAAAATCTCATCATTCAGGTTGCCTCTTTCCTACTAATTTCACTGAACTAACATGTTATTCTAGCCACAACCATGCCAAAGGTCTGGAACCTGCAGTTTCTCACTAAAACATAACATAACATAGCATAATTGGAACTTAATATAAGGAAGAACATAAAGTACTTCTTTTAGATTTGATGCTCAATTATTTACACTCAGGTAATTCAGATAATAGTTCATTCACCTGCTACCTCACCTAAGTCAGGCCTTCTTAGCTGAGGCTTAATTGAGAGAAATTAGGGAAGAGGGGGATACAAAAGAGATGCAGTGATTTTTCTACACCCAGGGAAAATGAATGCTAAAAATAGTTTGTAATATACCAATTAAAATAAAATAAATAGTAAGGAGGCTAGTAGACTATTGTAAGGGAATTGAGGGAAGAAGGAGGAGAGGAAAAAAAATAAGTACTAGGGAATGAAATGGAGCAAATTATGTTAGATGCATGTATGAATATGTCATAATAAACTCTATTAATATGTATAATTATAATGCACTAATTAAAACAATAAAATGTTAAGTCAGAGTTTGTAGGTATTCTCATAATTGTTTTCTTTCCAGAATTTAGGGACTGCAGGTAATAACTCACTTTTTTTATCTTATTTTTTATACTTTTATTGGTATATTATAATGATATGTAATAGTGAGATTTATTCTAACATATTCATACATGCACACAATGTAATTTGTTCAACTGTATTCACCAGTATAGAGTAATAAAGAAATCAAGATTAAATGAGACCATAAGAATAGGACTCTGATCTGATGAAATTATATTCCTTACAAGGATGATACCAGATAGCTCACTTTCCCAATCTCCCTCTCTATGTTGTTTTCTGCTACAATAACAGTATACCACAGTCTAGGTAATTTATTTTAAAAAATAAATTTATTTCTTATAGCATAAAAGTCAAAGAACATTATGCTGGCATATGCTGAGGACCTTCTTGCTGTGTTATTCCATGTCAGAAGAAGGGCAGAGAGCATGCATAAGAGAGGTAGGGGATAGGACCAGAACTAGTCCTTTTATTAGAAACTAAATTATTTGGTAACTATCATGCTTCTGCAATAATGGCATTGATTATTGCATCAGGATCATACCCTCCTGACATAGTAACCTTTTAAAGACCCCACTTCTTAATAGTAATACATGGCAATTAAATTTCAACATGAGATTTGGTGAGAGCATTTAGATCATAGCACCTTTGCATTTCCCCATGTGTGCATACACTGAGGAAAGGCTATGAGAGGACTTTATGTCAAGGAAGCAATCTACATGCCAACAAAAGAGCTCTTGCCAAAAAATCAAAGCTTCTGGTACCAAAATCATGAATATAGGGCCTCCAAAACCAAAAGGAAATAAACCTCTATTGTTAAAGTCACTTGTTCTGTGGATTTTTGTAATGGCTGAATGGGTAGACTAATACACCAGACTACTCAGTTTCCTCTTGACAACCCTTGGTTTGTTTAACTTTTAATGTGTGAGGTCTAGAGCTATTCCTATAATGAGGACCTGGCCAGGAAGAAAGAGGGACAGATTTTTAATTTAGTAATTAAATCCCTTTGGAATTTGTTTGGTGCTTACTTCACAGTCAGTTCTCCTGAATCAACCCAGCATGTCTGTCCTGAATGGCCATCACTCACCCACTCCATTTCTCAAAGTACTGATTCCTGAGGATACTAAATCATTCCCTTCTCTGATCTACTCGTACTGTATTAATTGATTTAAGAAATATTTACTATAATATTTTTGCAACAAATATTATGACTTTGTCCCAGGCAGTGACTAGGCAATAGAAATAGAACCTCAAATTATGTAGATACTTTTCTGTTCTGCTATGCTTATATTCTAGTAGGAGGAAAGAGATAATTAAAATCTGTTTTCTTGCCTCCTGGCAAGGAACAAGATAATACTTGGCTAGACACAGTCTCAGAGAGTTGCAATGTTCCTGCTTCAGAACCTACTCTTAACAGAGTTCATCCTACACTTGAAGGAGCCAAGGCTTTCAATGCCCTCCAAAGAAGTCTGGATTTTTCAGCAGGGCTGAAGCTGAAGGATAACAGCCAGAGTCCTGCAATAGTCATATAAATGGTCTGGAGCTAAAGGTTTGAAGGAACCAATGCTAATTAAGCAAGCATGAGGCTCAGTAGAAATTTACCATAAAAAGACTCTAAGTCTTCTGGGATGGAAGTTCCAAAGCAGAATGTTGCTATTGTTACCCTATTTGAATCAAATGTATGATATGTCAAGATCATTGTATTGTCTTGAGCAACTAATCAAAAAATAAAAATTAAAATAAATTAATTAGAGAGAGACATCCCAGGCCACCTCTGGTGTTTATGGAACATCTTAACCTATTTTTGCAAATATTTGGGGTTCAATGTAAGCCAACGTCTGTTTTACCCTGAGTCCTTTTTTTCTGTATTTGGGGGAAGAAATAAATGTATGTGTATTTAAAGCAAAATGTAGCCCATGTGTTGTTCAATACATCTGCATTTAAATAATTGAGATTTTATGACAATGTTTTAGGTTCCAGGCAGATTTTGAACATTTAAATAAGCTGTTTTTATAAATAGCAAATTATCTTCAATTGCTGCTCAATACTGGGTTTGGATGAGTGAGAGTGGAAAAAGTTACCACATTCTCAGCCTTCATCCTGAAGCAAAACAGGATCTTTTCTTCCTATTAATGTTAATGTTCAAAGGACCTAATTGTTTTTATTGAGGCCTTCTTTTATTTTTTTCAATGAAGTTGAATCTGGAATAAACTCAGTATGATACTGTCAGGTAATGACATGATATCATGATGGCAGTGCATAGAAATTACCTGGTAACTAGTCGGGAAAACAGCTGAAACTCTTCCAGAGATTGGAAAGAATACAATAGGAAATAACTGCTAACTCAGGCTCCAGGACAACCCTCAGTTTCTGCACTAGCCTATACTACTTAGCCACAATGCAATTGATAGGATCTTCCTTCAGTCTTTCTCAGCTTGGTCCTTGTGAAGCAAAAACTTCCAATCTGAGGATCCCTAACCATGCCATGAGCTCTGTTCCTACCCAGATGGCCTCTAGGATTGGGCATTCATGTGATGCTTCCTTTTAACTGTTGCCTTTAAGGATGCCTCCATTCCACCACACCTTCCCTGCAAGATTCATTGTGCCCAGTAAAGTATCTTGTGATTAGATCATGTATGTTCCTCAGCAAGGACAAAAGGAATATGTTCATTTCACCTTTGGCTTTATATTTAAAGGTATTAACACAAGGTTTTTGTTTTTTTTAACCGTACACCAAACACATAGTGATCTTTAACATATACATTTTTTGGGGCATGCAATATGACATCTTGCCTCACCTTCTTTTTCGTCTTCATTTCTGTTGGTGCATTACAGTTATGCAGAATAGTGAGATTAATTATAACTTATTCATATATAAACATACTATAATTTCATCAATTTTATTCCCCAGTGCCTCACCTTTACCTCTGCTCCTCCCTCTTCTCTGGTACCCTTTCTCTAACATATTCTCTCCCTTCTATTTTCATAATGCCCTACTCCCCACTTTTCCCCTTTTTTTCTCTAATTTTTGCATGGGAGAGTAAACATATTACCTTTGTTTTTCTGAATGTGGCTAATCTCATTTAGCATAACATTCTCCAATTCCATCCATTTTACTGCAAACGACATATTTTGATTTCTTATGGCCCCATACAACTCCAGTGTGTGTGTGCGTGTGTGTGTGTGTTTGTGTGTGTGTGTATGTGTGTGTGTTGCATCTTCTTTATCCATTCATCTGTTGAAAGACTCCAAGGTTTGTTCCATAACTTAGTTATTGTAAATTGTGCTGCTATTAACATTGGTATGTATATATCCATACACTCTGATTGCATATGCTCTTTTGGATAAATTCCAAAGAGTGGTATAGTTTGTTCAATGGTAGTTCCATTCCTACTCTTTTGAGGAGACTTCAGATTGATTTACATAGTGTTTCTACTAGTTTTCAATCCCACAAAGAGTTTATCTGTGTTCCTTTTTCCTGTTTCCCCTTATTTAAATCTTGGTCATATCGTTTCCCTGTTGAATTTTTATAACTTTGTACATTCCTTTAATTTTCCTTCATGGCTCTATCATTATTTATGAGTATAAATGATTGGTTACTTGTGAGATTGCGTTTTTAACTATATGGTATACTTTTTTAGTTTTTGGTACTGAGGATTGAACCCACACCCTTGCATATGCTAAGAAAGCATTCCGCCACTGAGTTATATTCCAAGCCCATATATGGAAAATTTAATATGGATGAGTGCCATGTTTGTTTTTCTTTCCATTATATTCCCAGTACCTAATATAGTTTATGGCATATAATTTCTGCTTTATTGGATAAATAAACAAAAAACAAATAAAGAAATAGTTTGTTTAGGTAGACTAGTGTACAACTCCTGTCTGTAAATTCTAATTTTAAATGTTTGTGATCATCCATATAATCTGTGTACATATAATTGAATTTGTAGGTAAAATCTAAATTTTAAATTATAAAATATATATTAGATCATGGGCTGGGGTTGTGGTTCAGTGGAAGAGCTCTTGCCTGGCATGCATGAGGCACTGGGTTCGATCCTCAGTACCATATAAAAATAAACAAAATAAAGGCATTCTGTCCATCTACAACTACAAAAAAATTATTAAAATATTAAATAAAATACTAGTAATTTAAGTAATGCTATTTACATGAATTTTTATCTGAATAAAAGCATATAATTTATTATAACTATTAACATATACTAATTATAAAAATTAATGGGTTTCACTGTGATGTTTCCATGGAAGTATATATCATGCTTTGATCATATTTGTCTTTTTGTACTTTTTCTTTCCTTAATTCTCATTACTACAGCCCTCACCTCCCATATTTTTTATAGTTTCCACATGTGAGAGGCAACATGTAATATTTTCTTTCTGTAAACTATTTCACTTAACATCATGTCCTCCAGTTCAATTCATTTTTCCCTAAATTTCCTTTTTTTTATTTTGTCTTTACGGCTGAACAATACTCCATTGTGTGCGTGTATATGTGTATCTCATAATTTCTTTATCCATTCATCTGTTAATAGGCACCTGATTCCATATCTTAGCCATTGTGAATAATGCTACAATAATGCAGGTTTCTCTCTTTTATGCTTATTTCATTTTCTTTGCCTATATACCCAGAAATAGTGTAGCTAAGTCATATGGTAGTTCTAATTTTAGTTTTTGGAGAAAGACCACACTGTTTTCCATAGTGAGTTACTAATTTACATTCCCAGCACAATATAGAGGGTTATTTTTACCTACATTCTCACAAGCATTTAAAAATTTTCATGGTGTGTTTGTTTGTGTGTGTATGTGTGTGTGCATGTGTGTGTGTTCGCATATGTGTGGTTATGCTAAATGAGCATTTGTAATAGTTATTCTAACTGTGGGAAGGTGTTATCTCATTGTAGTTTTGATTTGAATTTCCGTGATGGATAATGATATTGAGCACTTTTTTCATTCATTTATTGGTCATTTGTGTTTCATCTTTTGAGAAGCATCTATTCTGATAATGTGTCCATTTTCAATTGGATTATTTTTGTTTTTATTATTAAATTTTATGTCTTTATTCTGGACATTAATCCTCTTTCAGATAAATAGCTGGAAATATTTTTTTCCAACTATGTAGGTTGTCTATTGTCTCTGCTGATTGCTTTCTTTGCTCTATGGAAGCCTTTTGATTTGATGCAATCCTATTTGTAAGTTCTTCCATTTGTTTCCTGGGCTGAGGGAATCCTTACTTGGGAAATGATTACAAGCTCAATATCTTGAAATATTCCCCCTATATTTTGTTTTAGAGTATCTAATTTTTTGATCTCACATTAAGGGCTTTGATCCATTTTGAGTTGTTTTTCCTTTTGCCCACAGGGTGAGGGATAGGTGGATATTTTCCATCATCTGCTGGAAGATATCCAGTTTTCTTAGTACCATTTGTTGAAGAGGCTGTCTTTATGCAATGTTTTTTTTATGGAACCTTTGTCAAGAATCAGTTAGATAAGGATGTTTATTTCTGGGCCCTATATTCTACTCCTTTGGTTTAATCATCAGTTTTTACGCCAATGCCATGACATTGTTTCTACAATGCCTCTGTAATGCAGTTTGAAATCCGGTATAATGATGTCTTCACACTTGTTTTTTTTTCTCAGGATTTCTTGGGCTATTTGAGGGTGTGTATGTGTGTGTGTGTGTGTGTGTGTGTTTCCTTATGAAATTTAGGATAATTTTTCTAGGTCTGTGAAGAATGTCATTGATATTTTGATGAAAATTATGTCAAATCTGTGGATCATTTTGTATAGTATGGCTATGTTTACAAAATTAATTCTCCCAATTCAAAAACCTGTGAATTCTTTCCATTTTTAGAATCTTCTTCAACTTCTTCCATCAGTGCTTTTTGTGATTTTCATTGTAGAGATATTTCATTGATTTGGACAGGCTTATTCCTAGATATAGTTTAGGCTATTGTGAATAAAATTGTTTTCCTGATTCATTTCTCAGTGTTCATTCTTGGTGTATTAAAAAATCTGGAGGGAAAAGGACAGTGCTAGGGAATGTGATTGATAAAATTATATTGTCTATTATGTATAATTATAACACACCAATAAAAATAAAATTTAAAAAGTTATTGATTTTCATGTGTTTTGTTTTCTTTTTTATTGGTACATTATAGTCATACCTTTTATTTGGGTTAATTTTGACATAATTATACAATCTTGGAGTGTGCTCCAATTCAGGACCCATTACTCCCTCCTCCTATTCCTTTTACTCCTCTATTATACTGATCTTTCTTTTATTTAGTTTATATATAT
>NW_026000294.1:5133942-5167182 GCF_001458135.2 Marmota marmota marmota | reverse complement strand
ACTGAGCCACATCCACAGCCCTTTTAATTTATTTTTTTTTATTTTGAGCAAGGGTCTCAGTAAGTTGCTTAGAGCTTCACTAAGCTATACACCACCTTTTTAATCTGTTCATCTGTTGATGGACATCTGGCCTGGTTCAATATCTTGACAACTGTGAATTGTGCTATTATAAATATTGATTTGGCTACATATCTATAATATGCTGATTTTGGATAAATACCAAGGAGTGGGATATTTCAATCATATGGTACTTCCATTCCATTTTTTTGCATAATCTCCATACTGTTTTACACAGTGCTTATACTAATTTGCAGTTTTATCAACAGAGTATGAGTGTAACTTTTTCCTTACATACTTTTCAATACTTATTATTTTTTTACTCCTTATAATTGCCATTCTGACTGGAGTGAAGTTAAATTTCAATGCAGGTTTGATTGGCATTTCTCTGATTGCTAGACATGGTAAGCATTTTTTCCATGTATCTATTGGACATTTGTTCTTTTGAGAAGAGACTCACTTGCCCATTTTTAAATTGTTTTTGGTATCAAACGTTTTGATTTATTCAGATAGATAGATAAATATAAACATATTAATACCCTGAGGAGCAGGTGGAAAAGATCTTCTCCCATTCTCTAAACTCTTTTTTTTATGCTCTTAGTCGTTTGCTGTGCAGAAACTTTTTTTTTTAGTTTGATAAATTTTAATATTTCAATCCCATTTCTCAATGCTTTTTGTGCCTATAATTTGATGCTTTCCTCCTTATTGATTCTCTATTTCATTTCTTGTACTTTTGTATCCTGTTATTTTGCTGAAATGGTTTCTCAATTTTAAGAGTTTTTTGATGCAGGCTTAAATTTTCTCTCAGTGTAGAATTATATCATCATAAAGCAGGAATAATTTAACTTCCTTCTTTCTGATTTGCATCCCTTTGATTTATTTTTCTTGCTTGATTTCACTGGCTAAAATTTCAACTGCTCTATTAAATAGGAGTATTGGGTGTGGACACCATTGTCTTGTTCCTGATTCGAGATGAACTGCTTTCAGTTTTGCACCATTCAATGGGATACTTGGTATGTTTGTTATATCCTTTATTATTTGAATTATGATTCATCTATGCTGAATTTATTCAGGGCTTTTACAATAAAGGTATCAAAGACATGCTAAATTTTATCAAGGATTTTTGGCATACATTGAAATTATCATGTAATTTTCATCATTGATTCTACTTATATTCTGTATTACATTTATTCACTTCCATATGTTGAAACATCCTTGTATCCTTGTTATGAAACCAACTTGATGGTGTGTGATCTTCTTGATGTGTTGTCCAATTCAGTTTTTAAATATTTTACAGATGAATTTTTAATCTCTGCTAATTGAGAATATTCATTTAGTTTCCTATCTCATTGTGTCCTTATAAACTCTTGATAGCAGAAAAATATTAATATAATAGAATGAATTTGGAAGGGCTCCTTTTCTTTCTCTTTCAGGAATCATTTGAAGAGCATTGGTGTTAGTACTTTAAAAGTCTGGTAGCATTCAATTAATGAATCAGTTCAGTACTGAACTTGTCTTTTTTATGAGATTTTTACCACTACTTGTATTTTATTGTTCAGTTTAGGTTTTTACATTCACTTGGTTCCATTTTAGTGAATCATATGTGTCCAATTTTCTATTTTTATTTAGTTAGACTTTTTTTTCAATATATATCCTAATGTTCATTTAGATTTTAGTCATATTCGTTTTGATATCCCCTTTTATGTGAAATTTTGTCTATTTATGTCTTCTCTCTTTTACTTTGGCTAAGCTAAAAGTATGTAAATCCTGCTTATACCTTCAAAGAACCAATCCTGTGTCATAGATAATTGCTATTTCCTTTTGGTATCTGTTTCATTAAGTTTTGTTTTGATATTTATTATTTCTTTTTTTTCCTGTTGATATAAGGTATGCTTTGTTCTTGTTTATCTAAGACACTGAAATGAATCATTAAATTATTTATTTGAGATTTCTTGGTTTCCTTAATGTTCTTATAACTGCTTTCACTGTGTCCCACAAATTCGGATATGTTGTATTTCAGTTTTCATTTAGTTCTAGGAATTTTAAAATTTCCTCCCTGATTTCTTCAATGATGCCATTGTTCATTCTAAAATGTATATGTCAATCTCCATGTATTTTCCTAATTTTTATGGTAACACTTGCTGCTGATTTCTAGTTCCATTCTTTTATGATCTAATACGATGCAAGAGATTATTTGACTTTTATTAAGACTTGCTTAAGGGCCTAACATATGACCTGTTTTTGGAAAAAAAAAATATATATATATATATAATGATAAAAATAATATGTAGTTTGGTTCTTCTCTTTAGATGTCTAGGTCCAGTTGATCTATAATGTAACTTTACTCTCATGTATTTTTGTTGATTTTTTTTCTTGATGATCTATCTATGAGTGAGAATTAAGTATTGAATTCACCTACTATTATTATGTTGGAGCCTATCCCTCCATTTATGTCAATTAGTGTTATTTTTAATAAAGTTGGTTGCTCCAATGTTAGGTGCATACATATTTACAATCAATATAACTTCTCCATGGATTGATGCCATTAGCAATATGTAATGACTTTCTTTGTGGGTTTTGGCCAATTATTCCTTGAAAACTTCTTTGTTAGATTACAGTGTGCCAACTTCTCCTTGCTTTTGGATTCCATTTTATTCGTGTATGAATTTCTATGCTTTTTACTTTCAGTCTGTGTTTTTGCTGGTGAGGGGAGGTTTTGCAGGCAGGAGATTGTTGAATGTTTTTTTGAATCTGCATCTTTTAATTGGAAAATTTAGACTGCTTACATTCAGACACATTATTAAAAGGTATGTAACATTTCCTGAAATTTTGCTGTGTTAATTCTGGTTGCTTTGAATTTTCTATGCTCATTTATGTATCCTTTATTGATAAGATTTTCAATGGTTTAGAAAATTAACACTATTTGATATTTTTTCCTAATTCTGAATTATTTATCTACCTTTCTGGTAAGATTTATACTTTACCATGCTCTCAAGATTATTTTTATCTTGGGACCTCTTCTCTAAAGGATTCTTTTTAGTATTTCCTGTAATTCTGCTTTAGTGATTGTGAATAACTTTATGTTATCTTAGAACTTCTTTATTTCTTCAATGCTGAAGAATAACTATGCTGAATAAAGTTAATTAAATTGACAGTTATTTTCTTGCAGTACTTTCTGATTACACATAAATTTCTTCTTTCAAATGATTCTTATCAATATTCTCTTTTCTGTTCAATACTCTTTTTTCTTTATTATTTTCTTAGTATGATTAATCAATCTTATCTTCAAATCCTGATATTCTTTATTCTGCTTGATTTGGTCTATTGGTGAAGGTTTCAACTGAGTTTTATTTGGTTTGGTTTGGTACTAAGGATTGAACTCAGGGGCACTTGACCACTGAGCCACATCCCCTATTTTATATTTTATTTAGAGACAGGCTCTCACTGAGTTGCTTAGTGCCTCGCTTCACTAAGGCTTGCTTTGACTTATGATGCTTCTGCCTCAGCCTCCTAAGCCGCTGGAATTACAATCAAGCACCACTGGGCCTGGCTTGAGTATGAGGCAACCACTTCCTCTATTGGTCCCCAAGAGTGGGGTACCTCTAGAATTTCAGGCAGATGTGCTGTACACAGTGAAGTATAAGGGGCACACTCTCTGTGGTTACTCCGCCAGACTTCTCAGCAATGTGTAGTGTGAGAGTATAAAGAATCAACCTATACTGAGGCCCCTCATAGATCCCATGTCCACAACTTTTGTGCCATTTCTCTGCTGCTGATAAGAGTATGAATATCCCAAATGGTGGTTCCGTTTCAAGTTTCTGAGGACTTTCCATACTGCTTTCCAGTCTGGTTATACCAATTTGCAGTCCCACCAGCAATGTATGAGTGTACCTTTTCTTCCACATTCTTGCCAACACATATTGTTGCTTGTATTCTTAATACTTGCCATTATAACTGGAGTGAGATGATATCTTAGAGTACTTTTGATTTGTATTTCTCTAATTACTAGACATGATGAACATTTTTTCATATGTTTGTTAACTGATGGTATTTCTTATTCTGAGAAGTGTCTATTCAGATTTTAACTCATTTATTGATTAGGTTATTTGTTTCTTCAGTGTTAAGTTTTTTGAGTTCTTTTTGTATCCTGGAGATTATCTATCTGATTTGCATATGGTAAAGATTTTATCCCATTTGTAGGCTCTATCTTCATGTTATTGTTTGTTTAATTTGCTGAGAAGAAGCTTTTTAGTTTGAATTCATCCCATTTATTGATTCTTAATTTTATTTCTTGTATTTAGGGGGTCTTAAGGAAGTCAGGACCTGAGCTGACATGATGAAGATTTGGGACTACTTTTTCTTCTATTAGGCACAGCATCTCTGTTCTAGTCCCTAAGTCTTTTAATGTACTTTGAGTTAGGTTTTGTACAGGGTGAGAGATAGAGGTTTAATTTTATTCTGCTACATATGGATTTCCACTTTTCCCAGCACCATTTATTGAAGAAACTATTTTTTCTCCAATATATATTTTAGGCACCTTTGTCTAGTATGAGATAACTGTATTTATTTGTGTTTGTCTCTGTGTCATCTATTCTGTACCATTGGTCTACATGTCTATTTTGGTGCCAATACCATGCCATTTTTGTTACTATTACTCTGTAGTATAGTTTAAGGTCTGGTATTTTGATGCCTCCTGATTCACTCTTCTTGTTTGAAAAGGATTGCTTTGGCTATTCTGGGTGTCCTGTTTTTCCAAATGAATTTCATAATTGCTTTTTCTATTTCTACAAGGAATTACATTGGGATTTTAATAGGAATTGCATTAAGTCTGTATAACAGTTTTGGGATTATTGCCATTTTGACTATATTAATTATGCTTATCCAAGACCATGGGAGAGCCTTCCATCTTCTAAGGTCTTCTTCAATTTCTTTCTTCAGTGTTCTGTAGATTTCATTATGGAGATCTTTCACCTCTTTTGTTAAGTTGATTCCCAAGTAATTTTTTTGAGGCTATTGTGAATGAGGTAGTTTTCCTAAGTTTATTTGAAGTGGATTCATCACTGATATATAAAAATACATTTGATTTATGTGTATTGATTTTATATTCTGCTCTAGAAATTTTCTGGAGAAATTTTTGGATCTTCTAAATATAGAGTCATGTCATCAGCAAATAGCAATAATTTGAGTTTTTCTTTTCCTATTTGTATCCCTTTAATTTCTTTCTTCTGTCTGATTTCTGTGGCTATAGTTTCAATGACTGTTGCATAGAAGTGAAAGAGGGCATCTCTTTCTTGTTCCAGTTTTTAGAGGGAATGCTTCCAATTTTTCTCCACTTGGAATGATGGTGGACTTAGGCTTAGCATAGATAGCTTTTACTATGTTGAGGTATATTCCTACTATTACTAGTTTTTCTATTGTGCTGAACATGAAGAGGTGCTATATTTTGTCAAATGCTTTTTCTGCATCTATTACAACAATCATATGGTTCTTGTCGTCCATTGATGTGATGCATTGCATTTTGATTTTCTTATGTTGAAACAACCTTGTATCCCTGGGATGAACCCCACTTGATTATGTGCACTATCTTGT
Organism: Marmota marmota marmota; assembly: GCF_001458135.2. Taxonomy (NCBI): domain Eukaryota; kingdom Metazoa; phylum Chordata; class Mammalia; order Rodentia; family Sciuridae; genus Marmota; species Marmota marmota. Next base: position 5,161,536 of record NW_026000294.1, on the reverse strand, counting down.
AAAATATGTTTTTGTATGTGATTTGTGAGAAATTTTTTTGAGAGAGAGAGAGACAGAGAGACAGAGAGAATTTTTAATATTTATTTATTTATTAGTTTTCAGCGGACACAACATCTTTTGTTTGTATGTGGTGCTGAGGATTGAACCCCAGCTGCACGCATGCCAGGCGAGCGCGCTACCGCTTGAGCCACATCCCCAGCCCCGATTTGTGAGAATTTTATTGAGAATTTTTGTGTCTATGTTCATTGGGGATATTGGTCCGAAGTTTTCTTTCCTTGATATGTCTTCATCTGGTTTTCATATCAGGGTGATACTGGCCTCATAGAATGAATTTGGAAGTATGTTTCCTCTTTTTTTCTTTCTTGGAATTATTTGAGGAGTATTGGTGTTAATTCTTCTTTGAAGGTCTTATAGAATTTGGCTGAGAATCTATCTGTTCCTGGGTTTTGCTTTCTTGGTAGGCTTTTGATGGTGTCTTTCATTTCATTGCTTCAAATCGATCTGCTTAAATTGTGTATGTCCTCCTGATTCAGTTTGTGTAGATCATATGTCTCAAGAAAATTGTCAGTTTTTTTTTTCTATTTTGACTATGAACTTTCAAAGTAATATTATTTTCTGTATTTCAGTAATGTTTCTCATGATAGTTCCTTTTTCTTTATGAATTTTAGTAATTTGAGAGTTTTCTCTTTTTCTCTTTGTTATTGTAGCTAAGGGTTTATCAATTTTATTTGTTATTTCAAAGAGTCAACTTTTGTTTTGTCAATTTTTTGATGTTTTTGCTTCAATTTCATTTATTTAAGCTCTTATTTTAAGTATTTCCTGTATTATACTACTTTTGTTCTTTATTTGTTCTTCTTTTACTAGGGCTTTAAGATGTAATGTATTTGTTGACTTTTTATTCTTTTAATATATGAGCTCAATTCAATGGACTTTCCTGTTAGCACTGCCTTCATAGTGTCCCAGAGATTTTGATATGTTGTATCAGTGTTCTCACTTATCTCAAAGTACTTTTTAATTTCCTCCATGATTTCTTCTTCTACCTATTTCCCATTCAATAGCATGCTATTTAGTTTCCAGGATTTTAGTAGCTTCTATTTTTTTTTTATTTTATCATTGATTTCTAATTTCCTTCCATTAGAATGCAAGGTAGTACTGTTATTTATTTATTTATTTTGAATTTGCTGAGAGTTGCTTTGTGGAATAACATATGGTCTATTTTAGATAGGGATCCCTGTGCTACTGACAAGAAAGTGTATTTGTTCAATGATATATGAAATACTCTACATATGTCTGTTAAATCATTATTTTATTTATTTGTATAGTTTCTTTGTTTAGTTTTTGTTTGGAAGAGAGGTGTGTTAAAGTCACCCAGTATTATTATGTTGCAGTCTATTTGATTTTTGAAATTGAGAAGGGTTTGTTTGATGTACATAGATGCTCCATTGTTTGGGGCATATATATTTATAATTGTTATGTCTTGTTGATGTATGACTCCCTTAAGCAGTATGAAATGTCCTTCTTTATCCCTTCTGACTAACTTTAGTTTGAAGTTCACTTTATCTGATATAAGAATAGAAACCCCTGCTTGTTTACTCATTCCTTGTGAGTGATATGTTTTTTTTTTTTTTTCCAAACTTTCACCTTCAGTCTGTTAATGTCTTTTCCTAGGAGGTGTCTCTTGAAGACAACATATTTTTGGTCTTTTTTTAAATCCAATTTGATAGTCTTTGTCTTTTGATTGATGATTTTAGGCCATTAACATTCAGGGTTATTGTTGAGTTATGATTGTATCCCTAGACATTTTGGTTTATTTTGTTTTTTTTAACATGACTGAGTTTCTCCTTTGATTGACCTTTATTTTAGTGTAGGTCCTCTCTTTTCTGGTTCTCATTTATTTTTCATTTTGTCGTCATGGAATATTTTGCTGAGAATGTTCTGTACTGCAGGCTTAAAGTTCTAAATTCTTTTGTTTATCATGGATGGTGTTTATTTCATCTTAAAATCTGAAGCTTAATTTTTGTGGATATAAAAGTCTCAGTTGAGGGCTAGAGATATAGCTCAGTTGGTAGAGTGCTTGCCTCACATGCGCAAGGCCCTGGGTTAAATCCCCAGCACTAAATAAATAAATAAATAAAATTATCAGTTGGCATCCATTTTCTTTCAGAGCTTGATATATGTTATTCCAGGACCTCCTGGCATTGAGGATCCGGGTTGAGAAATCAGCTGAAATCTTAATTTGTTTCCCCCTATATGTAATTTGATTTTTTTCCTCTAACAGTCTTTAAAGTTGCATACTTATTCTGTATTTTAGTCACTCTCATTATAATGTGCCTTGATGTGGATCTGTTGTAATTTTGTACATTTGGGGTCATATAAGCCTCTTATAGTTGATTTTCCATTTCATTCTTTAAATTTGGGAATTTTTTTTAATATTGTGGCATTGAAAAGATTGTGCATTCTTTTGTGTTGTACCTCTGCTCCTTAGTCTATCCCAATAATTATTAAATTTAATCTTTTCATGTTATACCATATTTCCTAAAAGTTTTATTTATGGTTTCTTATCATCTTCTCTGTGAAGTCAATTTTATTCTCAAGAGTGTATATTTTGTCTTTGTGGCCTGAGGTTTTGTCTTCTAAGTTGTCTATTCTGTTGGGGATACTATCCATTGAGTTTTTAATTTGGTTTATACTTTCTTTCATTTTGAAGATTTCTTCGTGACTCCTGTTTATAATCTCTGCCTCTTTATTGAAGTGATCTTTCACTTCCTGTATTTTCTCTCCAATATCATCTTTCATTTCAAAGATCAGCCTAACTATGGACCTTCTAAATTCCTTTTATGACATATTCTCTACTGTTTTGTCTGTGGATTCTATTGTTGAAATATCTTGGTTTGTTGAGGCATTTTGTTCCCTTGTATTTTCATGTTGTTTGGGTGTCTTCCCACCTAGTGTTATGGATCTGAGGCAGTACAGTTTCTACCCTGAAGTCATATAATGTTTCTGAAAGTTTCCAGTATCTGTCCTTTAAGGGGGAGACCAATATTAACAGCACCCAATGCAAACAATATACAACTTTAAACCAAATAGCTTTATTATGAGGTTAACTGTCCCCTAGAATTTTATGTCAGCTTATAGAATCAAAAGTGAACACACCATATAAAGAGAGCTGTGATCAGCAAACTGTTATATGAAATGATTCCAAATACTTCCGATTTTAAACTATGCAGTCCATGCTCATATATATCTTTGAATAAAGAAAAAAAAACTAAAAAGAAATACACCAACCTAAAGTGGTTGGGATTTTTTTGGTGGGATTTTATGGTGAGATTTTTTGGTGGGATTTTATGGTGGGTTTTTTTTCTGTTTATCTCTACTTTTTAAAAATATTTTTATTTATTATTTTTAGTTATACATGACAGTAGAATGTATTTTGGCAGAATATATATACATAAATTATAAATTATTCTATTTAAGTTCCCACTCTTGTGGTCATACATGATATAGAGTTAGCCTGGTCATGTATACACATTCATGGATCATAAAGTTATGTCCAATTAATTCTATTTCCTATTCTCCTCAACACTTCCTTCCCCACATTCCCCTTTCTCTAGTCCAGTTGATTTTTTTAAATTCCCCTCTTTTACCTCTCTTGTTTCTGGCTAGAATTCACAAATCAGAGAGAACATTCAGCCTTTGATTCTTTGAGATTGGTTTATTTCATTTAGCATGATATTTTCCAGTTCCATCCATTTAACTGCAAATGCCATAATTCCATTCTTCTTTATGGCTGAGTAGTATTCCATTGTGTATATACTGCATATTTTTATCCTTTTATTCATTGAAGAGCACCTAAGTTGTTTCCATAGTTTGGCTACTTGTGAGTTGAGCTGCTATAAACATGGACATCCATATGTCAGTGTAGTATGCTATTTTTAAGTCCTTTGGGTATAGACCCAGGAGTGGGATATCTTGGTCAAATTCATTTCCATTTTCAAAAATTCATTTTCAAAAATTCATTTTCAAAAAAAATTCATTTTCAAAAGTTGAAAAGTTCCATTTCAACTTTTTTGAGGAATCTCCATACTGTTTTACATATTGATAGCACCAATTTGTAGTCCTACCAACAATGTATGAGAGTACCTTTCTCCTGACATCCTCACCAACATTATTGTTAGTTGTATTCTTGATAATTGCCATTCTGAGTGAAGATGGAATTTCAGTGTGGTTTTAATTAGCATTTCTCTAATAGATAGAGATGTTGAACATTTTTTTCATATATTTTTGGCCATTTATATTTTTGTCTTCTGTGAAGTGTGCGTTCAGTTCCTTTGCCCATTTAGGGATTGGGTTATTTGCTTTTTGTTGTTGTTAAGTTTTTTGAGTTTTTTGTATATCCTAGAAATTAATACCTTGTCTGAGGTACTGGTAGTGAAGAATTTTGCCCAATCTGTAGGATCTCTGTATATGTCCTTGATTGTTTGTTTTTCTGTGAAAAAGCTTTTCAGCTAGATACCATCCCATTTATTGATTCTTGATTTTACTTCTTGTGCTTTAGGAATCTTGTTGAGAAATTTAGTTCTCATGCTGACATGCTGGAGAGTTAGATCTACTTTTTCTTCTAGTAAGCACAGGGTCTAATGCTTAGATCTTTAATTCACTTAGGGTTGAGTTTTGTTGAGGGTGAGGTATAGAGGTTCAAATTTATTCTACTACATATGGATTTCCATTTTTTACACCATAATTTGCTGAAGAGGCTATCTTTTCTCCAATGTATGCTTTTTGATGCCACAGTCTGGCTGGGCACAAAATAACCGAGCCGCCACGAGGCACTTGTAGGTTCAAAACAGAAACTCCTTTATTGCCCGAACTTCCCTTTCAGGAACCACCAACCGGAAATCCCTCCTCAGGAACTTCCCCAACCAACACTAACTCCCCAGGCATCCCTGTGAGAACTCCAAAGTAGCGGGTGCCCAAGGCGGACAGCAGGGGTCTAATATACAATTGAATACAATACACAGCTTAACATAACCATCATCATCTCAATGGCTCATTGGCAGTCACCTCTCAACCACTCCCTTCTGGCAAAAATGCCATTTGTCATTCCCACTCAGCTGTGGCTCTCAGCATTTTGACACCTTGGTCTAGTATGAGGTAATTACATTTATGTGAGTTTATATCTGTGTCTTCTGTTCCATTGGTCTTCACGTCTGTTTTGGTGCTGACACCATGCTGTTTTTGTTACTTTTTGTTACTATAGCTATGTAATATAATTTAAGTCTGGTATTATGATGCCTTCTGCATCGTTTTCATGCTAAGGATTGCTTTGCCTATTCTGGGCCTCTTATTTTTCAAAAGGAATTTCATGATTTTTTGCTATTTCTATGAAAAATGTCATTGAGATCTTTATAGGAATTGCATTAAATCTGTTTAGTGCTTTTGGTAGCATGGAAATTTTGATAATATTGATTCTGCCTATCCAGAAACGTGGCAGATATTTCCATTTTCTGAGTTCTTCTTCACTAGATTGAGATTTCATCTCTCTCACTTCAGTCAGAATGGAAATTATCAAGAATACAAATAATATAGTGTTGGCAAGGATGTAGGGGGAAAGGTATACTCATACATTGTTATTGGGATTGCAAATTAGCATAACCACCATGGAAAGCTGTATTGAGATTCCTCAGAAACTAGAGATGGAACAACCATATGACCCAGCTATCCCACTCTTCAGTATATATCCAAAATACCCCAAATCAGCACACCATTGGGATATATTCACATCAACATTTATAGCAGTAAAATTCATAATAGCCAAACTATGGAACTAATCTAGGTGTTCTTCAACAGATGAAAGGATAGAAAAAAAGTTGTATATATACACAATGGAGTATTACTCAGCCATAAAGAAGAATGAAATTATGGAATTTACTTGGAAATGAATGGAACTGGAGGTTATCATGCTAAATGAAATAAAACCAGACTCCAATAGTGAAAGATTGAATTTTTTTTCTGATATGCAGAAGCTAATATAAAATATAAAGGGCCACAAGAGGAGGGGTAGGGGAGTTCTATCAATATAGAATATCGGTGAACTAGGTGAAGGATATTGAGGGGGAGGGAGGAGGGATTGGATGAAGGAAGAACAGTGGATTGAATCTGATGTAACTTTCATATATAGATATATATATATATATATATATATATATATACCACAGTGAATCTCACCATCATGTATATCCATAAGACATTAATTTAAAAATAAATAAGATGAGTAAAGTAAAGAAAATGGAGCTGGGAGGAGTGGAGGGAAAATGAAAGTACTGGGGAGCGAATTAGAACACATTATATTCCATGCTTTTATAATTATGTCCAAGCAAAACTTAATGTTATGTACAACTAAAAAGAGCAACAAAAATAATGTATTCCACACTTAGTATGTGTCAGGCTCTATTCTAGGTGTAGAAAGTACACCAATGAACAAAAAAGATGAGCACCCATGCATCTGGAGAGCACACATTCAATGTGGTGAGAAACTTAAAATTCTTGGCACTATGGAGAATATTTAAATCCATAATCTTCCTTTGAGTTTGTTAAAACTAGTTTAGAAAATAAGATTGCTACTCATGCAACAACAAAACAATTCAAAGCAGGATATAATCAAGAATTATTTTCTATGTCATAAATAATTTTCCTCTCTTGCCTGGACAGCTACAACTTCCATTAAAAATCTTTTTAAGATAAAGATTGAGTAAGTCATACTTTTTAATTTACTGTGCCTGTTATCAATGCTCTATGAAAAGCTTCTTTCTTGCTTTTGTTTATTTATTCACCCATTTGTTTATTTATTTTCCCCTGTTATTCACATTTACAACTCTCATTGCACAATTTAACCATTCCATTCCACAGTCACATATTGGCATCATAAATCTTTCACAGTTCTCTCTTTAAATATCATCTCACAGAAGCCTTCTTGGATTCTTTTGCCTAATCACTATTTCTTATCCCACCGTAATTTTTTTCTATAGAATATATCACTATTTAAACTTCATTTTTTTATCTCCATCACTAAAATGAAAGCTCTGAGGGTGTAGGATCTTTGTATCAAACCACATTTTAAATTAGGTCATAAAACATCACCTGGCACAAAGAAGATGATTAATTAAATATTTGTGGAAGGAATGTAAGAATGAATGAGCAAATGAAAAAAAGGAAGATAATTAATGACTGCAGATTTTGAGAAGTTCTATAGATGGCTTGTAAATTCCTGAAATGTTGTGCATGTTCAAATTTAGTGTTTTTCTTTTTCTGTACTTTTATTGACATATTCCTTCAACAAAGACACTGCCTACTCTAACTGGCACTGTGCTAGACACCACAGAGTCCAAAGCAAAAAAGAACATAATTTTCTTCAAGGAAATTTCAATTTAATGTGCAAAATGGGCATATAATTGGATAACTATACATCATGAGACATATAAATGGACATATAAATATATGGTGTGAGAATAACTTTATTAACACATGGACAAAGTGCTGTGGGATCTCAGAGATATAAGGAATGAATTTCAGAGGGTAAAAGATGTCTTAATGGACAAGATTATATTTCCTTTATCATTTCAACAACGATTATGGAGCACCTGTCCTGTCTATGCTGTGCTAGGTACCAGTGACTCAGTGGCAACAGTGACTGAGGCTCAACATGATGGATAGCTAAGCACAAAACAAGAATCATTCACTATTAAGAATAGCTGAAACTCAGTTGTAACCATTGAATGACTGCTAGTGTGAAAGACTATTTCCCAAGCAATTGAAAAGTCAAGAAAAAGGACTTTTGGCAGCCTCTTGGAAATAGACATGCTCTGGAGAAACAAAACAAACAGAGATTTCAAATAAGCTTAGGTTGACTCTGCTAAGTAATTTAACATTGCTTCAGCTCCCTGCAAAGAAAAGGTGAGACTAAAAGTACACTGTATTCCAAAGGTTAGGTAATGTTGAAGGAAGGTTTTGAGATCCCAAAGCATAGAAAACTAAACTAATGCAATATATTTGGAATTCAGATAATTTGAAAGCCAGCAACAGGGGGCACAATGCACACTTCAAAATGGTGTGTAAAGGGTATTAAGAACAAATTATTCAGCTCCTCTTAAAGAACTTCAGCTGCTTTAAAAATCCATAGTTACCTGAAAACATTTGTTTTGAAGCATAACCATAGTTATAAGTCACAATAGCAAATGCTCCAAATGGCAGGTCCTGGTTTTCAATGAAACTGCTTCTTACATGGGCAATTCTAATCTAGTATGCTATAGAGGGAGGAGCTTCAGAGGTTTATAGTAGATTGACAAATTGTCCATACAACTTCTTTTATACAAGTATAAAACTTCTTTTCAAAGTTAGAAATTATTATAATTCTTTATTATCATAACAAACAGAATCAATAACACAAACCCAAATATATTTATTTTATTGGTTCATTGAAGTGTATTTTACAAGCTTATTGAAATCTCTGAGAAACACCAGTGAAGACAGTAATAAATATAAAAGTTACACACACTGCACCTAAAACTTATCACAATTAAACTATCCATAGTATACTACTATCTCAATGCAACATGTTGTGCATTCTGATATTGTTCATGTGACTATCATGTACAGAGAAATGAAGGCACAAAACAAATGAGACTGAATTTGATTGTCCATTTGAATGGATACATACAGACTGAAATCAATGAAGGACTATGACAAAACTAGTACCTTCCTGAACAATAACTTTAAATATAAAGTGAAGACATTCCAGGATATGAATTTCAAAGTCTGCATGAAAAACATCTTGCAGTCCAAGCCAATGAATAACTGGTTTTCAAAAGAGTTCAAATTTAATGCATTACACATTAATATATTTTCTTTTGAATAATACTGTATTACAATGGTTTAAAATACCCTTTAGATATATTTAGAAAAATTTTAAAGTAAAATAAAATGCGTGTGGTTTTTCTGAAGCATTTCCATTAGTCCAGTTCATAGTCACTTATCAGGGACTGAGTAAGTCTGACTAAGTAAACAGGGAAGGAGGAAATTATCGTTTTCTTTCAACAACTGTTTCCTTTTCAAAATTTGTTCTTTGTAGATATAGATGACAGTACAATGTATTTTGACATATTACACACAAATGGAATATTACTTACTCTAATTAGGATCCTATTCTTGTGGTTCTACAGGATGTGGACTTTCACTGGTCATGTATATGAACATGGGAAAGTTATGTCCAATTCATTCTACAGTCATTTCTATTCCCATCTCTCCTCCCTTCCCTTCATTCCCCTTTGGTCCTCCAAAGGTCCATGTGTTGACCCAATGAACTTCTAAGCTTATTCCTTCCCTTGTTGTTTGTAGACAGTCACATATAGCAGAGACCTTTTGACCTTTGGTTATTTGGGTTTGGGTTATTTCACTTAGCATGATGTTCTCCAGTTCAATCCATTTAATGGCAAATGCCATATTTTGTTCTTCTACATAGTGGAGTCATATATATTGTGTAAACATACCACCTTTTCTTTATCCATTCATCTGTTGAAGGGCTCATAGTTTGTTTCCCTAGCTTGGCTGTTGTGAATTGAGCTGCTTTAAATATTGATGTGGCCACGTCTCTGTATTATGCTGAGTTTATGTTCTTTGGGTATAGATCAAGGAGTAGGACAGGTGGATCAAATGATGATTTCATTGCAGGTTTTCTAAGGATTTGCATAGTGTTTGCACCAATTTGCAGTCCCACCAGCAATGTATGAGTGAACCTTTTTTCCTACCTCTTTGCTAACATTTATTGTTACTTCTGTTCTTGATAAATGCCATTCTTATTGAAGTGAGATGAATGTACCTCACATAGAGCATTAGTCTCCAGGATATACAAAGAACTCAAAAAATACTTAACACCAAAAAGAAATAATAATCCAGTTGATAAATGGGCAAAGGAACTAAACAGGGACTTCACAGAAGAAGAAATATGAATGGTCAACAAATATATAAAAAGTGTTCAACATCTCTAGCAATTAGAGTAATGCAAATCAAAACTACAGTAAGATTCCATGAAAAGGAACACTGTTTTTCAAACTGTGATTAATAACCAACTAAGAAGGCATAAAACTAATTTAGTGGGTAGATTGGAATCAGTAATGTACATACTTAAATAGTGTGTATACACACACATATACACACATACATGCACAGAATCAGTAATTATATACATGTACTTACATATATGTGTTGACTTATTAATATGTATGTGCATATATTCCACTTATATCAATGTTTTATATGCCATAATGCATCATACTGGTCTTTAATAAAAATTGTTTGTGATTCAGGGCTGTAGCTTAGTGGTTAAATGCTTGCCATATCCCTGGGTTTTATTCCCAATACTGCCAAAAGTTGTTTTGAAGGAAGTTTGGTTTCTTTTACACACATCTCTGCACACATATAAAATATTGATGTTCATTTTTTTACAATACATCCAAATCAAAAAGGATTAGGAATTTTTTGCCTCAGATCTTCTTTTCTTCCATGCATCAGAACTTACTATGACTTTGTTTTGGTTTGGATCTGGAATGTCTCCCCAAAATCCATGTATTGAAGCCTTGATACCCACTGCACCAATGTTCAGAAAATTGGCCATAAGGAAGTTATTGGATCATGAGTGCTTTCACCTCGTCAGTGGATTCATCCATTAATGGATTCATAAATTGATGGCCTTATGGGGGGTGATAGAAACTTTAGGAGGTGGGAACTAGTAAGCCACTGGAGGTATGTCCTTGAAGGGTCTATCATGTTCCTGGCCCCCACCATCCACTTCTCTCTTTTACCTTGTTGGTCAACATGTAGTAAGCATCCTTCCTCTATCACAAGTTCCCCACCATGATGTTCTTCTTCACCACAAGCCCATAGTGACTACAGATGGAAATTTCATTTTGGGGCACATGGATACTGGGGATTGAACTTAGGGATATTTTACTCATTAAATATATCCCCAGTTATTTTTTAATTTTCTATGTTGAGACAGAGCCTCACGAAGTTGCCCAGGCTGGCCTCAAGTTTGAGATCTTCCTGCCACACCCTACTGAAGCACTGGAATCATAGGCATGCACCACCTACCCTGGTTTGGACTAAAATTTCTGAAACCTGAGCAAATTAAATCTTTCTTCCTTTACTTTGATTTCCTTGGGTGTTTTGTCATAGTGATAAAAGCTTGACTAACACTACCCCTATTTGTTTCTCAATCCTGTCATATGGGTTGCAGCCAGTGCCCATTTTATTTATTTGGCCCTCGTCTACTAATGTTATCTCCAACTGTTTGCCTCAAGGAGACTGGCTTCCTTAATCTCAGCCCTTTGACCACACATTCAAACACACAGAAACTATAGTAATTTATGTCTTTGAGACATTGCTCCTCCAACCTCTCTTATTCAGAGTACCATTTATGTCTTCAATACTATGAAATTGTTGTCTCTAAGACCCAGAATAAGTATGACTTATTCACCTGAGGCCATAACTGTTAATTCATTTGTATTAGCACTGAAATTCCTCTCTTTTATTTCTGATTTGACTACAGTACTTATAGTACATGCCATATGTACCAGTACTTAAGGTAAGAATCTCAAAACTATGAGAGACTTGAAAGGCTATTTGTTTTCACTATGCACTGTAGGCAAGGCAATCCAGAAAATTTCTGTACATGAATCACTTTAAGAATGTATACCACATTCATATTTCTGAGTTTTATGGCCAGATATTGTGGATAAGATTCTTGGGTTTAGAGATTAGTTAGGGATTTGCATGTGCATTGTTCTCTGGGGACAATGATATTCTCAAGTTTGAGAAATGAGTATCTAATTTGACCTATCTCCCACCTCGGGGACTATTGTTTTCCTTATTTTCTTGGGAAAAGCACAATGTCATTATTTATATTGGTAAGTATTTTTTTTCTTTTTTATGGATCCTGCGTAGCTAAGCAGTAGAGTTTCCCATCTTGCAGATTTGTAGATATCAGAAGAAGAAAGTTGCCACCAGGCAGGAGGAGGACTAAGTGATAACATGTGCACAGCATCATAAGGAGTTAACTATTAGGTACCCTCCCAGGACTTTGTGTCCATCTCTAGAAAGGCAGAGTAACCTCTATTTGTATGTATCCTGAAGTTCAAACATACTGCTTCTGTAATCACCAGAGCATTGGCTCATAATCTGAAACTCTTTATTTACAGCTCAGCAGGTTAACTGCTGCAAGTCTGAGTTTCCTCATCTGGAAAATGGAGGTACTAATAGTACTGACTTTACAGGGTAATGTGAGAATTAAATAAAGCAATGAACAGGAAATTGGCCATCAAACAGGAGAGGCTCAATAAGTGATGTTTGTTGTTATTATTCCCATGGTCTCTCTGGTTCCAAATCGCCTTCAACTCTTACTTTATCACCCAGGCCCAGCAGACAATTCTAAGGCACAAAGGACTCTTTACTGAATTCTGTCAACGTGAATGGATTCAACCCCTGTACAGCTAGTCCTCAGACAATAGCAAAATCATGCCCCGGAGAAAGCTGGAGATAAGGCTAGAGAAATAAGCATGGGCTGATCCATAAGAGCTCTTGATCTGCCTTACATGGAAAAATCATCTGAAGCAGTTCAGTGATAAGGCAGACTTGAAAAACAGTTGGGTAAACAAACCTGGATCAAGAGGTTTGGGGAGGCTTTATAAAGCCTTGTTCAAGAATATTTCTAGCCCACACCTTGCTTTAGCCCCAGATAGGCTGGCTGGGACAGGGTGTTATAAGGACAGGAAATGGTCTAATGGAACAGGTAGGGTGTATGGAAACCATTGGGGAGTAAAGAGGGCCTGGTAACTTGGCAAGTGTGAGAAGAGAAAGCCTTGATCAGGCATCTTATGGGGCTACAGTATTCACCTGTGGGTAGTGTAGGCAGGATAGAGGGAGACAGCAGGGCAAACACAGGTGCCAAGTAGGAGGCAGGTTTAGGGACTTGGACATGATGATCCCAAAAACTGAGTTCACTCAGTTATTAGAACTCAAGTGCCTGGTAGATCCCAAAGCAGCAACTTTCCAATCCTACAATGGAACTTCCAGGGGTTTAAGTAGGCATGGTTAGTAGGCAACTCACCTCAACCCATACACAAACAGACATAATCACAAACATAACGGTTCAGCATTTGGTTCAAATGTCAAGGTCATAGTTTTTTGTAAGATTTTGTCTGAAGAAAGGAAAAGTTCCATTGATAAAAATAAGTTCTAAGAGCATTCATCATGATAAAAATTGGGTATAGGGGAAGAGGCTGGGGTCAAACAGTTTAAGGGACTTTCAAAAGTTTATGGAGCCAGGGCCAGAAGTAGGACAGGAGCCCATTCCATTTAACTACCAATGCAGTACTCTTTGCACTCTTTACCACTGGCCTCACCAAATATTAATCAGCCAACCTCAACAGGCTGCTGCCCAAAATAGAATGAGAAACATTTGGGGGATTTTGTTTGAGATACCCATTCTGAGGATCTGCATCTGAATTGAAGTCTGGGATTGGAAACCTAGGGATTTGAGTCTAGTTCCCTAGGTGACACTGATGCACTGCACACTTGAGACTGAGAACCATAGTTCCATTTGATGTAGAAATTTCATTTCACAGTAACATTAAAGAATCTTCTCTTTGCATGACTTTTGCTTGCAGATATTTACTGTGACTTGAGATATCCTATTCAATTTAGTGATGTCTGTGAATAAAAGTCCTTTGTCATAAGAGTTTAAATTTCTTCTTGGTTTCATGTAGCTTCTTAGGTCTCTCAGATCTTGTCTGTTCCGTTTGCCCTGTGAGAATCCTTGGAAGGTCTGAAGACAGAGATGATGTCCTTGTGATACTTCTCCAGTCTAAAAATTGATTCAGGCTGTTGTATGTATGAGTTGTGTGGAAGTTTCTATTTCTGAGCAGTGTCTCATTGAATAGATATATCACAGTTGGTTTATCCATTAAACCATTGATGGATATTTGTTGTTTTGGTTTTTCCCACTTGGTGATTTTAAGTAGGGCTGATGTAAACATTAGTATAAATGTTTGTGTGAATTAAAGATTAATTATCTATGTTAAATACCTAGAAATGGAATTTAGGGATCATATAATAAATGCATTTTAACTTTTTTAAGAAATGTTTAAACTGTCTTTCAAAGTACTTGTACTACTTTACATTCTCATTATTTCACTTTTTTGAACTAAGATTGAGTCCCTATCTTATCATCCCTACTAGTTAGAATCTAGGGGCTTTGTCTCTGTATAACTCAGAGTTCATAGCCCAGGAAAACATATAGCAAGTACTTGTTTTGTGTCATTTATGGCTATGTGTTTCCCTTCCACCTCTCATACATGCCCTTTTAAAATTTATTCTACTTAATGGATCATTTTTAACACCTAGAATGAAAGACAAATAATTCAGGGTTGGTCCTCAAATTTGTTTCTTAGCTTTATCACAATATATCATAGCCCATATCCTAGAAACATCAGAAAACTTCAGTTTATTCCTTCATCCTGGAATGCCCCTTTCCTCCTATTCTAATTTTACTGTGAATAATAGTAGCTATATTTGCTATTTCAAGTCCATCTGTGCAATATGTTCTTTATGTCATATCACCACTGAAGTATGTTTTATTATCTCCATTTTACATATTCAGAAACAATTGTTCAGATAAAGTAATTTGCCCAAGGTAATTCAGCTAGTGAGTTATAGACACACTGAAATCAAACAAAACCCTACAAGATAGAGCTTCAAGTTCTTACCCTGGCACCCAATGTCCTTTATGATCTTCTTGCAGTTTTTGTTGCAAGGTAATACAGAGTTTGAGAGAATGGGATCTTTCTGTATCCAAACTTCTTGGGTTTGAATATTTATTTTATCTCCTGCTGTTTGTGGGATATTGAGTAAGATGCTTAACTATTTTAGACCTCATTTTCTGAACTAACAAATGGAGATGAAGATGATAATATTAACCTGTCTCCCAGAGTTATAGTGAGTATTAAATAAATTAATACATATTCAACTAAACATTATTCCTGACATATAATAAGTGATCCACAAATACTATTAGTATCACTTTCTATCCTCATCTTCTCCCATTCCCATCAGTACATATCTTGTATTCTTCATTTCCTGTCTCCTTCAATATGTCTATGCATTTCTCTGTATGTCATACATATGTGAGTAAACCCAATTCATTGTTCCAAGGCTAGGTCAACTGCTGCCTTCTTTATATAACCTTGGATTCCTCCAGCTGTAAGTCAGCCCTTCCTCCTCAGCACTCAAAATAGTTTAGGTCTCTCTCATTATAGTGTTTGTCCATGGCTATTTGATTAAGATTGGTAGGTGATTGTCTCTTCTATGTCTTCTTATATTCAAGGATGTCAACTTATTCCTTTTTTCTGTTGCTTACAGTGTGCAGCACTATACATGGCACAGGACTTTCAAATGCAGTAAATTGCTGTTGAATTGTATTCATCTTTTTCTTGTTACTTCCAGCAGTGCCAGCCGCAGCCTGGAACAAGCTGATGGAAGCTTCACTCTGAAGTTAAGCCAGCCAAGGCTTTCATCTCCTCTTTGCAGACACTTTTATTTTGTGTTAATATTTTCCATGTGGGTATCTTTGAACCAAAGCTCTGCAGGTGGGAGTGGCTAGCATAGGCCCAGTCCAGGCAAATCACCCTATAGTTAGTAGTTGTTGTCCACTTTAGGGTTTGTTCTTCCAGTACAGATTAGGGTAATAAGCCCCTCTAGTTTCTTAACACTGATATAGATATTGACTCTGTTGACATAAGATACCCTCAAGCAATTACACAGAAATGGGGCTTTCCAGATTTCTGACATCCAAGGTAGCTTCCAAGTTGGCATTGTTTGGTTTCTTCCAGGCCCATACACATACATTTCCAAATTTAATTACAAATGATGCTCAGTCTTCTTCCTCTGCAAGAAATCATATTAGAGTCCTTAGAATGACCAGTCTTCTAATATCTGTTGGGGCAAGCATGTGAAGTCAGTGGGGAATATGGCTAGACAAGGTTGGGAATAAGAAAATACCTGGAATGGCAATGAAGATAGTTCTAATCCCCCAAATACCGGGGATGAGCTGGAGAGCCATCATTTATTGAGCCAGTTGCATTCATTTGCTTCTCAATCCTCATGGTAGTGGGAGGGACTCATTCCTAGCGTTAGAGTCCTATCATCTGAGTATACTGCCCTCTGCTTTTTTTCTTTGCTATCACCTTCTAACTTCCTTGTTGATATCCACCATGTGGATGATTTTGGCACTGTGAAAGATGACCCAATTAATATTTTGGACTCTTGGTCCTTTGATTACCTCATTGGCAGTGAGTTTCTCCTCCATTTCTTCTCATCCACTCTAGCTATTGTAATCACCCAGAACTGCTCCACTCTTCAAATATTAAATTCAAACATAAAGTTACCATAACACATCCTTTCAGCTTTTCCTTCTCAGGTAATCTCTCTGTATTCTTCCTATTTTATGCAGGTCTTTACTAGCATACTAGCTTGTTTATGATGTCTCCAAAAGGTAGGAGCTGGGTCAGTAATTGCTCATTATAGGGTTAATCAACTCAAAATTAAACAATGGTTAGGTTCAACAGCTCTAGTCATTTAGCACTAGAGATAAGGCATGTGGGTATAACAGGTATAACGAGGGTCTTCCTAGATTATTGTGTGGAGTGGCCATATAACTGTAATTATTTGGGGGCAAGTCCTCTTTGTGGGCTTTAGAACCCCAAACAAATGACGTTTTTAAATGAGACTTTCTTCCTTCAGTTACCAGAGTGTTTCTTTAAAGATTTGAATCCTTAAATGAAAAGCAGACCAAAACAACTTGATTATAAATGCAGCAGTTTGGGGCCCAAATATTACACTTGAAATGTAAGAGTGACTTTTAGCAATGTAATTGAAAAGCACTGGTGAATTACCATTGCCTGAGAAAGCTAGGTATGGAATAATTGAGCTCTTGATAAGAGCTATGACTATGCTCAGGGCCTTCTGTATATGGAATCTTGAAGTAACAGGATATAATTCAAGTATCAGACATTATTGCTATTCCTGCTAGAACCTTCCATTGGGACGTTTTCTACAACCAAAGAGGACAGACCCAGATCTTTTGAGATCTTCAGAATGCTAGAAGTGATGTTCACCAACCTTTTCTATATGCTTCCTAAATGAAAGAAGCTTTTATTTTTTTATCCTCTCTGGTCTAGACAAGAGGTCACTCTAAAACTTGACTTTGTTTTATTTACTTCTAGCCAAACTGTGCTTTCTGAATAAAGGTCTACTTGTTTAGAAGGGAGAAAATTCTACTCTTAGTTTTTACATTTGGAACTGGAAATTTTGTCACAACCATGTAAGAACAGATGTGAGTCAGGCAGGGATATGTGGAAAGGCTGAGCTGGGTCAAACCAGAAAGTACCTGGCACACCACTGGAGTGCATGAGAAGGGGGTCTGGGAGCTGAAAACACTGTTACAATAAAAAAAATTCTCCAAGATGTCATGATGTAATAGAGAAAAATTGCTCTAAAGTCAAAATACCTAGATTTCAAAACAAAAGTAGTTGTGTAGACTTGGACAAGTAACATTATCTCTGTGAGTAACTTTACCTCTTAGATTCTCCATCTGTAAATTAGAGATACTTCATTCCCCATAAGATTACTGTGAATTGTGAATAAAATGATGGATATGGAAGCATTTGACTTTTTATTTATCCATAGCAGCTATAAGGAATGAAACAGGGAATTTCCTCTGAGTAGCAATTTATTCAGAAGTCAAAGGGCAGAAAGGAGAAACAGATGGGAATGTTGAGTCCTGGGGGTACTCTTCTCTGTGTCTGACCACTTAATCCAACATTCCATATTCCCAGAGTTGATTAAGTTTGTCCTTTTCAAAACCTAACAACAAGGAACATGGATTTAAAAGTTACTGATTTAAAATTCTATCACATTCTAGTTATGTCATCTTATGCAAATGACTTGACTTTTCAGGACTCAGTGTGTAAAATGGGGATGATAATGGAATAAATATATTTAAAGCCCTTAGAATTGTGCCTTATCCATTGTAAGTGCCACAGAAGTCATTCCCTTTTATTTCCCTCATTCCAATGCTAGTCAGAATGCATTGCATTCACCTGTTATTAGTTTGTGATGCATGCACTCACTTCTCTGGGAACTCATCCAATACAAATAATACATACTCATTGTAAAAATTTCAAACAATATTACATGAGTAAAATGAAAAATGTATATCACCTTTACTTGACCCTAGAGATAACCCCTGTTCTTATGTGAGTTTATTATATATATACACACACATATATTCATACTGTATATACAGTTCTATCATTTTTTGTCCCTTAACAAGGAATCATGATAGCCTTTTTATGCAAGATCTCTTTTTTTCAAAGAAAATTATGAGTTCACTTATAAGAGCATTGCTAATATTTAGTATGAAGTCATTGAGAATATATTTAAATATAAAAAGTCACTCCATGTCAAAATCATA
Organism: Marmota marmota marmota; assembly: GCF_001458135.2. NCBI lineage: Eukaryota > Metazoa > Chordata > Mammalia > Rodentia > Sciuridae > Marmota > Marmota marmota. The sequence continues at coordinate 5,142,959 of NW_026000294.1, read as the reverse complement.
TCTGAAAATCATTGAAAAATTATACCTCTACCACATGTGAGAAAATTGTTTATTTTTTTCGAGAGATGTGTCTAAGGATTAAAATAGTCTTCCCATATTTCTAGGGTGCCACAACATAGGATTCATAACCTCCAGGAGAAAAAATTGTGATGCAATCAAGAGGTATTTCCAAATGTGATACTCTATAGCTTTATGTAGGAATGTAGGATGGTAGACTGGAACATCCCCTTTTGCTAATATCCTTGGATGACAGGTGAAAGTAACTGTTTTGTTTTGTTTTGTTTTGTTTTGTTTAGGAACAAGCTTTCCATGTGGACTAGAAAGTTAGGAAGGAGAATGGGAGAAAGGAGGAACAGGGTGGAGTAGAATATTCAGAATATTCAATCACCACAGAGTCCACCAGGAGAACCATCAAATGTGTTGATGGGGGATTTAGTCATAGCAAAGATATGTGAGCTCTAAAAATTTTGTAGTTCCTGCTGAGGGTTGGAATGAACATTGATAAAATGCTGTAAAACACCTTTTTTTGTAACTTTCAAATGAAGAAGATAGATGTAAAACAAAAATATAGGCCTCCCACTGTTTCTATAGCCTGGAAATAAAGATATACATAGAAATCACAGATACTTGTTAACAAGGCAGAGGAACCTGTGATTCATACTTCTTGTGTTTTCAGTCCCAAATGACTCAGAGAAGGAAGTTAAAAATCCTGGCTATTAAACTATCCTATCTAGTTCTCTGCCTCAGAAAAATGCAATGCTGAATTTCCTGTAAAGATGGTAGCTTTCTCTAGTACTTTTCATACCCATGGAATTCACAGACTAAAACATTCTTTTAAAGAGGACAATCATAAGGCCATCAGTTCTTTGTTTTGTCAAGTAAGAAAATTAAAACAATAATGAAACTACTCTTACTAGTTTCACATTTTCTTTAAATTAAGTATGTTTCAATATTTCAAAATTAGGTGTGATTAATCACAGCATATCCAGTTTATAACAAGACTATTTAATTTTATGAAAACTTGCTGCACAGCTCTTTTTTTTTTTTTTTTCTATTTCACTAGGAGGGCGGTGCAAACATAGCCACATGTCCCTTGGAGCCCAATATTTGTAAATATCAGCCTGAATTATTTTCATAATAATCTTATCAATAGGTTCAAATAATTTAGTCAGATCGATCTTTTTCTCACTAATTTAATGCTCTTCAATTGCCATCTCTGACATTACTCCCTTCTTCTATCCTCAAAGCAGACAAAAACACTAGAACAGCACCATTCTTAAGGTAAATCTTCAGATCCAGAGAGAGCATCAAGTCACCCTTTTTGTACATAGGATCATTGCAGAAAACACATGGCACACACAAACTGGGAATTTGAATTTAATAGGAAAAAATATCTCTTTCAATTGACAAAATCAAGGTAGTTTAGTACCTTAGGTCTATTACAATATGGTGCATGTCCATTCCCCTAGGCCTGAAGTAGACAGGAACACAAGGAGGTTGCTGCCCAACTATGGCAAAATCCCTGCCCGCAAAGGACTAAATGGGGTAGACAAATATATTAACTGCTGTACTCCACTTCATACTTCCTTCCAGGACACCCCTTTGGCTAAACTCAATCAAAAACTCTAGAAAATACCCTCATACATATATGAGAGTGAAATATGGATCTGGAGTGAGAAACAGAAGGTATTTAGTCCACCTAATATCAAATGACTTTTTAATTCCTAGAAAATCAGATGAGTCTTTAGTCCAGGCTTATTATCTGTATGAAACTAAGATCTATGTAAGGAAAGTGACCTACCAGTGTTACAGAAAAAACAGATGAATATTTAGGGAATTTTTTCATTTCATTTCATAGATTACATTTAAATTTTGTAGTGTCATTTTATGACTGATATATTTTTTTTAGAAACTACATGTCTCTTTCAAAATAAATACACAAAAATAATAGAGAAAAAAGAGATGTTAAAGATAGATTTAACTTTATGGATTAGATGATTTCCTGAGGGGAGAAAAGGTTCATAAATCAAATTTTGCATCAAATTAAATTCTACCAAGTAATTGAAGGTATATTTGTAATTGAAATTACTTTTTAGATATCAATTTTGTAACAAAAATAGCAAGCTTACAATTAGTAATATACAAAAACATAATTTAAAAGTCTCAATAATAAGCATAACTATATCAAAAATTAAAATACAAAAATCATTCAAATATAGTGCAGACAATAATGACCATGAATGATACATTTAAAACAGTTTTAATAAACTCTCATTTCCAAAAATAAAATGAATTTTTAAAAATTACCTATTTAGGGGCTAAGGATGTAACTCTGTGGAAGAACACTTGCCTAACATGTGCAAGGTAGTACGTTTATTGCCAGCATCCCCCCCACACACACAAGCATAAATCAGACTACATATTGAAAGAAAAATTAAATTGTATTTGCACATTAATATTAAAAATGTCACACAGAAAAAACAAACCCTCAAATATACTAGACACTGAATTTATTGAGAAAGATATCTATGTATTAGAAAACGTATTGTGCATGCTGAACAAAGCTTTAAAGTTTTTCAATGATTCCATATCTATTCATTAAAATATACCCTATTAAATTAAAAGCTCAGGCATTTGCTTGTCCCTTTTGAAATGGGTTATAGTCTAGTAAATGCTTTAGTTCCTGCTATTTATCATTGTAAGTAAGAACCATCAATTATTCTCCATGTGTTTGAATAGTATTCTTTGCAGAACTCCATGGTGATGCTATAATAGTTCACTGCATTTACCATTAAATGCATAATTTCCAGGTTAATTTGTGTTTCTCTAGGTCATACTGCACTAGAATTTTTTAAAAATAGGCCATTTCTCTAGTCTTCCCTCTCTCCTACTCTATAAAGACATCGAGCTCCCCTCACCTTTATTTTTAAACTTTTTTCCCCATGATTTTGTGCAGCACAGTGTTACCAAATGAAGACTATGCAGTTGAGAGGGACGTAAGTTAAATCCTGGCTTTTAACTTGCTAGTTTTTGACCTTAGCCAAATTCCTATTAATTTCTCTGAGTCTCAGCTTCTTAACAGCTAACAAAGGGAATTAACTTATGTAATGGTTCTGTGGATCAAATAAAATCATACACACTTTGAATGTAGTACCTAGAAAACTGAATGTGTGTGTGTTTATGCAGTTTTGTATATATACAGATTTTATATAGAAGTAAAATTATATATATATATATATGATATATATAATTATTATACATAAAAATTATTTGAAATAAAACACAATATATGGGTAATGAAGTTTCTACCCCCATGATAGGATATGTAAGCGGACAAAAGAAGCATGTATTTTTAACTTGTGGCGTCATACTTAGTTGTATGTGGTATCCTCATTTCTTCAGAGGTATTATGATTTGTACCTGGATTGTCCCCTAAAGGCTCATATGTTGATGGCTTGGTCTCCATTGCAGTAGTGTTCAGAAATGGGGCCTTTGGGAAGTGATTGGATCATGAGATTTCTAATCTCATCAGTGGATTAATCCACTGATAGCCGAATGAACTACTGGGATGTTGAGGGAACTATATCTTGTGCCTGGTTCCTTTCTCTGCTTCCTGGCTACCATGAGGTGAACCACTTTCCTCTGCCTTGCCTTCCTACCAAGCTCTGCCTCACTATGGGCCCAGAAACAGTGTATCCAGCTGAGAAAGTGACTAACCCTCTGAAGCCATGAGACAAAATAAATATTTTCTCCTTTATGTTGTTCTTCTCAAGTGTTTTTGTTGCAGTGACAAAAAGCTAACAAACACAAGATATTTCCATGAACATATCTATTTCAGTGTTTTTCAGAATTTTTCCCACAAGGATTTAGAAATGAGTGCATGAAGATCCGGAGTATTGAACAAATTCAAATGATATCACACTGTATATAGTATCATTTCTTCTCTCCAACTGAGATATTGTTACTGAGACAAAATTTTCTTGCCCGCCCTCTCTGCTCTTAGTGTGATTTTTTTTTTATCCAGAAGATTCCTTTGTCCTTTATATACAAAATAAAATGTTCCTGGTGGGCTTATCATATCTTTAGTAATGGCTGAGCCTCGATGATAAACCCAAATTCAATTGAAACTTGGATCTGGAGTGTTGTAAACATTGCTAACTATCCCTCAATATCCACTATCCATGCCTTCCTTTTTAGTAATAAAACCATTTTTGTTTTGCTAAGTACATGAGCTAGAAGCTACATTTTCTACCATTTCTTGCAGCTAAGTATGGTAATGAAACTAATATGTAACCAATAAGCTGCAAGTGGACATGAGTATGCAACTTCTTGATTATCATCTTAATGTTGAACTTGTTTTCCACAAAATTTATCTCATTCTCCAACCCTGATCACCTTGAAAAAAGAGATGATGGTGAAATACTTACATCCATTTTGATGAAGTAAACATTCTAGGAATTGGGGGAAACTTAGAGAAGTTCCCAAATGTTCTACCTGTAGATATTGGTTCACAGTACATGTTCATCCCACTCTCTTAAGCATTTGAGACAAAATTTCCTAGATAAACCTTAGGATTGAAAGTGCTTCACCAGCTTGGAGCATTTACCTCTGGAGAGTTAGGAGATAAAAAAATTCTAAATCAAACCTCTGTGTTTTGGGGTCTCTCTTATAGTAGTAACTTACCTACCTGACCCTATATAATAAAATTGTGTTTTTATATGTGTGTTTGCCTATGCCAGAATAAAATCCATCATTCTATATAACTGAAATGAACCAATTTTTTAAAATTACATAGTTTTTCCAAGCATAGAATGTCACAGAATGGTTCTTTTCCAGTGGGGTATGTATCTATGTTTTATGCTCTTTATTCCTTTACGAAACTTATTTTGCCAGTCCAATGACACACATAGCAATGGCCATTGAGGTGGGAGGGAATCCTTTTTCAGAGGTCAAAGTGGTACATATACTAACCTTCCTTCTGGGCAATTTCCTGGGGTTGGATCAAATGGGAGCTATATTATGATTTTTCCCCTATGACCTAGATGTTTAATAATCAGTCAGAATTAGCTGAAAGCATCTATTACATATATATATCGGACAGACTTTCAACACAGATATTCTACAACCAGATGACTTTGGGAGCCATGTGAGAAAAGAGTAAATTTGAATTTGTCCTCTCTCCAAATCTAGTGGCTTCTCCCCCAACAGGTAGTAGCTACATGAAAATAATATAGAGTAATTATGAAAAGAACAAACTCTGGAGCCATACCTTGTGGGTTTGAATCTCAATTCTTGTACATAATAGTTGTTTGACCTTGAACAAATAACTTATCTTCTCTGAGTTTCCCTGTCTATAAGATGGACATAATGATGGTACTTTGCTCACAGATTTATTGTGTTAATTAATTAAAAGAATTTAGATTCCTTGAAAGACTAAGAATGGAAACACAATATGATCCAGCTAACTCACTTGTTGGTGTTTACTTTATAGAACTAAAATCTGCATACTAGAGTGATAATGGAAAATCAGTGTTTATAGCAGCACAATTCACAATAGCAAAGTTATAAAACCAGCCCATAAGCTCATCAACAGATGAATGGATAATGAAAATGTGATATATATATTTAATTAAAAGATATAATTAATTATATATATATAATTAATTAAAATGTGATATATATAATTAATTAAAAGAATTTAGATTCCTCAAAAGTACTATATAGATATATAGATATACATACCCATACACACAAACATACACACACACAAATACATACACACATACACACTATGGGATATTACTCAGCAATAAAGAAGAATGAAATTATGGTATTTACTTGTAAATGGATGTAACTAGATACTCTCATGCTAAGTGAAATAAACCAAACTCAGAAAGTCAAGTATCAAATGTTTTCTTTCATATGTGGAAAGTAGAACAAAATAAGCAAAATCTGGTAGATTTCCATGAAAATAGAAGATAGAGCAGAAGAGTAGAGGAAGAGAATGGGAGGAGGAATCGTGAGATGAAATTAACCAAACTATGTTCTGTGTATTTCATGAATGTACCATAGTGAATGTCTCATGGATGGATATCCTCAAAGCACTAATTTTTAAAAATCCAACTAAGTAAAGAGCAAAAAGATCAGTAGAGTAGAAGAAAGGGAACTTGGGGAGGGAGGCAGAGAAGTAATTAGAGCAAATTATATTCCATACTTTTATAATCATGTCTAAATTAATCCTAACCCTTATATTATGTATATCTAAAAAGAACTAATAAAAAACAAAAATAAGTGGAAGGTCAATTGAATAGAGGAAGAAAAACAGGGGAGGAAAGAAAGAAGGGTTTAAGAAGTTATTGGGAACTGAAGTGGAGCAAATTATATTTGATTCATGCATCATTAGGACAAAATAAACCCAATATTATACATAACTCTAATGTACTAATAAACATTTTTAAAACAATCTAGAATACTATTATTGATATCATTGTTCTATAATGACTGGTGTGGCCCTGAGGCTCATAATTTATAAGTCTATTCACTGAAATACCCATTACTTCCATGTACACCCCATTCTAACCCCTGAGTTTCATGAGATACAGAACTGAGATTCAGTACCGGAAAATTTGGGGTTTACCCCAGGTATAGATCTATCCCATACAGTCTCCTTCTCTATTGGGATGCAGTTGTAAAATCAAAGAAGGATTTTAAAATATTTTTAATTGTTGATAGACCTTTATTTTTTTATTTATTTATGTGTCATGCAGTGCTGTGAATTGAACCCAGTGCCTTCACACATGCCAGGCAAATGTGCTATAAATTATGGTCCCAATAACAGAATATAATTGTCCCTCATTCTACACATGCATTTATAATTTTTTTTCCTTTTGAAAACATCCATCCCAACTGTGATGAGATGATAGTTCATTGTGTTTTCAATTTGCATTTCCCTGATAACTAGTGTTACTGAGTATTTTTTACATACACTTTTTGGCTCCTTCTCATCCTACAAAGTCAAAAATGCTCTTTTGGTTTGCACTATAGAGATAGTGATCCTGATTTAAATATTATACAATGATGCATGTATCTAAACATTGCATGTGCCTCATAAATATGTAAAATGTTTTTGTTTATGTATCAGTTAAAAAGAAACTTATATTAAAAATTAAAACATTGGAAAACAAAAGTTAAAATTATGGATAATACAAAATAAATGCTATAAAACATGCAAATAGAAGAAATCAACCTACCAAAATGACTCTCAGATAATTATAAGATTGTTATTAGCCTACATTATAGTCAAAGAATATGTCTAGGGATAAAAAGCTCAGAAAGAGTCAAAGGTCTCAATGACATTACAAAAAAGAAAGCTGAACTTGTGTTATTAATATCATATATCACACTAATTTGAATTAAAGATAAAATAAATAAAGGACATAGAAGTGGCAGTTTATAATAACAAATGTAGAATTTACTGTAAGTACATAACTATCATATATCTGTGTATGCCACATATTATCATATGTAAACTATAAACCTTAGAACATGTAAGCATAAATTGGCAGAGAACACAAGTCCTAGGACACTTATAAGTCATTTAGTTAGCCAACAATTGAGCAAATATAGCAAAAAAGTCAAAAAAGAATGAAAGGTTCTAAATAGCATTACTAATAAGGTTAAATTAATGAAGATATACAAAGCACATTACCATGAATGTATACAATATAAAAAATTTTCTGGCTCTGGAGAGCACTTATAAGAATCAGCCATGTTAGGCCACAAAAAAAAAAAAAAAAAAATAAGAGGTATAGTAAAGATCACACTTGCTAATCAAAATACAATTAAGCTAAAATTATTTTTATGGAATAAAATACAGAAATTAATGAATTGAAAATTACTAAATTTAAATACATAAAATGTGTTGAATTGATAAATACATCTTAAAACTGATTCTTGAAAAAAAGTAATGGAATGCATACAATATTTCCTAAATCAGTATCAGAAAATATATGCAGACTTTGAGGAAAAGGGCTAATATTATGTACAGTGTAGATTTAAAATACCTGTAAAAGACTATTTTGCAAAATATTATGCAAATTACCTTGATAACTAGGATGGGATGAATGGTTTTTCCTAGGAAAATACAAATTTAATTATGACCACAAAATTATTAAATTCATACAAACAATATGGAAAAAATCAAGAACATTAAGTGATTTACCTTCAGAGTACCAACTCCCTATGTTTTTAATACATTTACAAGTGATGCAAACACTTAAATAAACTTTGGCTAATAGAACACAACAGTATTAATTGGTGTGAATATACTTTGTATACAACCAGAGATATGAAAAATTTGTGCTCTATATGTGTAATATGAATTGTAATGCATTTCACTGTCATATATAAATTTTAAAAAGTAATAAAAAAGTGTATTGTGATATACTAATGATTTTAAAAGTCAAATATATGAACAATTTCTCTGGAAAAAGAATGCAGCATTAATAAATATAATAAAAATGTTTCAATATTGTTAAATCTATTATAATAATCTATTAAATTTTCAAAGAGAAAAAAAAACATGGTAATGTCAATTAATGTCAAAAAGGCATTTGACAAATCCAACATCCATTCCTGATTTGAAGCTATGTTGTGTTTGTTTGCACTGAAGATCAAAACACATGGATACCATCCTTAAATAATAGAAAATTTCTTAAAGCAAAACCAAAATCCTACTTCAGGCTGAACATAGAAGTATTTTTTATTAAAGTCAATAATAAGAAGGAGTGTCATAACATAATATCTTTCCTAATGTTGTTTAGTAAATTTTACCCAATTATATTTGACAAAGGGAAAATAATTAAAGGCTCGTTATTAAAAAGAATAAGGCTAAATTATACTTAATTGTAAGACAATTAAATAAGTAAACAAAAGAAGTACAGAAAAAATAATCAAGTTGGACATTACAAGGTTAATATATATATATATAGATATATATATAGATATATATATATATA
>NW_026000294.1:5122307-5126958 GCF_001458135.2 Marmota marmota marmota | reverse complement strand
GCAGCCTGAAATTACCTGTTCTATGGCTGAATGAGCTGCGGTCAGTCGAAAACAGGGATGGTGACGTCAGCTCTCCAAGATGGTGGCCGCTGGCCTCCTCTGTGGTCTGACCGGTGTGGAGAACTGAATTGGACCGCTTCCTTCCCCCGTCTCAAACCCAGAATTCATCACTTAGTACGGTAATTGCACAGCTGGCAGAAGCCCGCGGAAACTGCAGCGCTGTATCCCTGCGACGCTATCTCCTCGTTTCCCAGCTCACGCTGCAGACTCTAGCCGCGGGGCGATTTGCTGAATAAGCAGTGTTACCCTCCGTGCGACAAATCTCTCGCGTTTGAGTCCCTGTAGCCGATCCTCGTGTGATGGAAATCCTTCCTCCAGGTTCTGGAGCACCCCACTATTGCTGGAAATTCCTAACAAGATAGCCTTTAGCCGTCCAGACTCGTCATACTCCCACACAGTGACGCGGCACACGGGGGCAATGCACTCCCCTCGCCGCCGTCTTCCTGTCTCCCCCCATCCCTTTTTTATTTTATTTTATTTTTTAAATTTTGAGACAAGACCATGCTCAGTTGCTTAGGGCCTTTCCAACTTGCTGAGGCTGGTTTTGAATTTGTGATCCTGCTGCCTGAGCCTCCTGAGTTGCTGGAATTACTGGCTTGCACCACCATGCTTGGCCTTTTTCCTTATTTTGTATAGTAAGCATTTTGATTATTATGTGTCTTGGAGAATTTCATTTATAATCTGGTCTATTTGAGATCCTGTATAGTTCCTGTATGCGCATGGTTCTCTCACTTCTGAAATAGGACAAGTTTTTTTGTTATTATCTCATTCAAGGTAATCTTAATGTCTTTAGCCTTTATCTCCATGTTCTCTTATATACCAATGATGTTCAAGTTTCTCCTCCTGATGGTGCCGTGGAATTCTTGAGTATTCTGATCAAGTTCTATTATTTTTTTCTTTTATTGCCTACTGTGTACTCAAGTTCATGCACCCTATCTCAAGACCTTAAGTTTTGTCTTTGGGGACTAAAACTCTATTTTTCTGTGCAATCTCATCTGCTTCTGATACTTCCAAGTGAATTTTTTAATATTTATTTTTAGTTGTAGCTGGATGCAATACCTTTATATTATTTATTTATTTTTTTATGTGGTGCTGAGGATCAAACCTACGGCCTCTTATGTGCTAGGAGAGCACTCTACACTAAGCCACAACCCCAGCCCCCAAGTGAATTTTTAATTTGATTCATTTTATCTTTAATTTCCAGCAGTTCTGATTAGCTTCTTTTTAATATTTCCATTTGTTTTTAATAATAGCCTTTCATACTCTGTATTTTCTCTCAATTCATTCCTTAGATCTTCTTTTAGTTGATTGAATATTTTAATAATCAGCTTTTTATAAACATTCTCTGGAATTTAATCTACTTCCTACCTGTGGGATCCTTTGTTAGGGGATTTTGAATTTCATGAGGCTATTTCTTAGGCTGTTTCTTCATATTTTCAGATGTTTTGGACTTGTGTATCAATTGAAATGGGACCCCTTCAGCTTTTATTTGCAAATATTTTTGTGTAATTATTATTTTTTTCTTTGTAAAAGAGACACAGACAGCAGAATGCATTTTGACATATTAGAGTATAACTTAATGTAATTAGGATTCCATTCTTGTGGATGAGCATAATGTGTAGTAGTACTAGTTTCATATTCATAAATAAACAAAGGAAATTTATATCTGATTCATTCTACTGTCTTTCCTATTCCTATTTCCCTTCTCTTCCCTTCCTTTTTTGTTCTGGAGTTTGTCTCTGTTTTTAACATGTGAGTCACTCTCAAGGGGTGCAATCTGAAGTTCTTCTTTTGCTGTTTCTCCTTGGGACCTGGTTGTGAGTTTCAGGTACTTGTCTCCAAGATTCTATGATTGAAGTAGTGTTACGGCTCAAGTGGGTTAGATCACTTGTGGAGTGAGATTCACTGTTGCTTAGCTGAGTGTGAGTGTTTCTTGGAAGCAGAATCTCTGGTGTCTCAATCACTTTCCAGCCTAAGATGGAAGGGGAGCCAGGAAAAGTATTTAATGTCAATAACACATATGAAGCCTTAAGATAAATTTCCAGTGTCTAATTCAAAATATATAACACTAATTGCCACCTATGTAGAAATGGTGGGGTCATCATTTAACATCAGAACCAATAATATAATACTGAACTAGCTCAGGCATTTGATAGCAGGTATCTACTATGTAATCTACTCTATTAATAATCTCAACAATATAAATATGGCAAGAATTGCATAAATCATACAATTCTATTATATGGTAGGATTAAGTAAAGACAAATTATGGTTGGAAAGTGAGAAAAATGCAATATTTAAAAAAGCAATCAGAGGAGAGGCAGGAAGTAGGTAACAAGGATCATCTGGAAAATGAAGGAATAAAAACCTAACTGAAAGTAATAAAAGAATAAAAACAGTAAAAGGGAATAAGAAAATTTAACTGTTGGTGGAGAAAGGGAATGAAAAGGGGAAGATAAGAGGGACAAGAAAGAAGGTATGAACAAACCAACAACTCAAACCCTTGTATAATTTTAGCCCACTTAAGCCTATCAAGGCTAAATATTCTAAAAGTGCAAAAGAAAGGCATTAATATGAAAGTACAATGATATATGTATACATTCGTATAAATATATGCATATATACATATATTTGAAACTATATACATAGTGAGAGCACAGCCGTATATACAAACCCATATAGTCACTCAAAATCATGCATAATGTTAAAATAAAGAAAACAATACAATATTATGAAATTAGGTTTGGAAAAATAAATTTACAATTTAAGAGAATAAAATTAAAATAAATAAAAATGGGAATATGTAGGGAAAAAAAGAAATAATGAAAAAGAAAAAAAAATCTTACTGCGAAATTTTCACTGAGGTGACCAAAATTGTTGGCGGGGATGGATTTTCATTCTTTGTATCTAGTTTTGGCTTTATAACCCTTGGGCTATAGACTGAGGTTTGTTAAGTCCAATGTCTCTGTGTTTCTGAATGAGCTTCCAGACATTATGACTAGGAGGCAAAACTTACTGTAGTAGTTCTCAGCATCCGGTATCCCAGTATAGGGTGAGACAGAATGGAGTGCTGACAAATTGTGTATTTGTAAAATGAGGATGGTACAGAGTTGAAAATTGAAAGTTTCAGTAGTCTAGGTTTAGTCTTGACCAAACCATGAAATTCTGTGGATGTTTGCGATTAATCCATGGCCCCTATTTGGGGGGAGATGCCAGTCTGTGCAGAATAACTGGATCTCCAGGACCTCCTGTAAAATCCGCTTTTAGTGAATAGGGACTAAACCTCTATATATTTCACCTTTACTGACACGAATGTGAAGTACTATGTGCCCTGGAGTGCAGATACTTTTGTGTGGCTGCTAAAGGAAACTTCCCATAACTCTTATGTGGTCCCAGCAACAGAGAGAAATTTCTTCTTTGGTATTAAGTGTCTCTATGGTCCATTCTTTGTGCCTATTTCTGTCTTTCTCGTATACACACCCTCAGGGAATTCTTTTAGCTGACTACTGGTAACTTCCTTTATAAATTCTGATCATTGATCTTTGCTAACAGCTGCATAGCACTTACATATGTTTCCTCCAGTGCTTGGAAGGCACTTTACATGACTGGGAGAAATTTCCAAACTATAGAATGCTTTCTGCCTGTGGGGTGAGTTATTTTGGAGCTTTCTTTCACTGAGTCATTTCCCCTGCTGAGTCCATTAAATGAGCCATCCTCTTTAATCCCTAGGTTTCCCAAAACATTTTTTTCTTTATTCTTTATCCAATAGCCATGGTGGATCTTTGTCTCTACTCCTATAACACTCTGCTACAGCCACTACTCCTGCTGGCAACCAAGCTGGCATGTTTGTAAGATATTATTCCTTATAAAATGTTCAAGATTCTGACTTTTCTGTATCTCTATGATTTCTTTTACAGTCTAATATTAAGCATCAGTGAGTTCCCCTAGTTATTCACCTCATTCACAAGCAATCTTCCCACTTTGAAAGTCTGCTGCTGATAAAATACTGGGAAATGCATCATTCCTCTACTACAGCATCTCTCTCTTCTGAGATTAAATTCTTGAAATTCTACATATGAATAACATCAAATGGCATTCGTTTGCTATACCTATTTTTCCTCACATTATGTGAAAAAAATATTAGGAAAATTTGGAAATTTTAATGGAAGAAAAATTTCATTTTTAAAAGTGAGGACAAATAAGTACACTATTCAGAAAATATTATGCCAAAATTATAGTAACTTTATAAAGCCTACCTTAAAATTACTCTGAAACATAAAATAATATGTATAAATAAATGAAAGCAACTTTTTTTTCATGTACCTAAGGTAATGATGCCCATCTCATTCCACCACTTTTCTGCCCCCATTCCCTTCCCCTCCCCTTCCTTCCCTTTTCCTAATAAAAGTTTCTCCATTTTTCCTATGCACCCCCCATATGGATCAGCATCCACTTATCAGAGACAACATTCAGCTTTTGGTTTGGGGGGATTGGCTCACTTTGCATAGCATGATATTCTTCAACCCCATTCATTTACCTGCAAATGGCATGATTTTATTCTCTTTTAATGCTATTCCATTGTGTGTGTGTG
>NW_026000294.1:5090370-5122169 GCF_001458135.2 Marmota marmota marmota | reverse complement strand
TATATATAACACTTTCTTTATCCATTCATCTATTGAAGGGCATCTAGGTTGGTTCCACAGTTTAGCTCTCATGAATTGAGCTGTTATGAAGACTGATGTGGCTGTATCACTGTAGTATGCTGATTTTAAGTCCTTTGAGTATAGAACGAGGAGTGGGATAGCTGGGTCAAATGATGGTTCCACTCCAAGTTTTCTAAGGAAACTCCATACCACTTCCCAAAGTGGTTGCACCAATGTGCAGTCCCACCAGCAATGTATAAGTTCCCCATATCCTTGACAACAAATTTTGCTGTTTGTATTCTTGACAACTACCATTCTGACTAGCATGAGTTGAAATCTTCGAGTAGTATTAATCTGCATTTCTCTAATTACTAGAGATGTTGAACATTTATTAATATATTTGTTAATCAATTGTATATCTTCTTCTGAGAAGTGCCTGTTCAACTCCTTAGTCCATTTGTTGATGTTGTTTGTTTTTCCGGTGTTAAGTTTTTTGAGTTCTTTATATATTCTGGAGATTGGTGCTCTATCTGATGTGCATATTGCAAAAAATTTGCTTCCAGAGTGTAGGCTCTATTTGCACCCCATTGATTGTTTCTGTTGCTGAGAAGAGGCTTTTTAGTTTGAATGCATCCCATTTATTGATTCTTGAATTTTATTACTTAGAAATTAGGAGTCTTCTTAAGGAAGTCTGGGCCAAATCTAATGTGATGAAGATTTGGGCTACTTTTTTATTGGCACCATTTGTTGAAGCGGATATGTTTTCTGCAATGTATGTTTTCAGCACTTTCATCTAGTATGAGATAACTGTATTTATGTGGGTTTTTCTCTGTGTCTTCTATTCTGTACCACTGTTCTACATGTCTATTTTGGTGCTAATACCATGCTGTTTTTGTTACTATTGCTCTGTAGTATACTTTAAGGTCTGATATAGTAATGTCACCAGCTTCACTCTTCTTGCTAAGGATTCCTTTGGTATTCTGGGTCTCTTATTTTTTCCAAATGAATTTATGGTTGATTTTTTTTCTATTTTTAAAAGGAATGACATTAGTAGTTTACTTGCACTAGCATGGAATCTGTATAATGCTTTGGGCAGTATGGCCATTTGACAATATTAATTTTTCCTATCTAAGAGCATGGGGGACCTTTCCATCTTCTAAGGTCTTCTTCAATTTCTTTCTTTAGTGTTCTCTAGGAGTTTTTTTTTGTTGTTGTTGTTGTTTTTGTGTGTGTGTGTGTGAGGTTTTTCACCACTATTGTCAAATTGATTACCAAGTATTTTTATTTTATTTTTTAGGCTAATGTGAATAGGGAAGTTTTCCTAATTTCTCTTTTAGAGGATTCATCACTTATGTATATAAATTCATTTGATTTATGTGCATTGATTTTATATTGTGTTACTTTGCTGAATTCATTTATTAATTCAACAAGTTTTCTGGTGGAGTTTTTTGGATGCTCTAAGTAGAATCACATCATAAGCAAATAATGATAGTTTGAGTTCTTTTCCTATTCATATCCCTTTAATTTCTTTCATCTGTCCAATAACTCTGGTTAGTTTCAAGGACTATGTTGAATATAATTGGTAAAAGACATCATCCCTATCTTGTTTCCGTTTTTAGAGGGAGTACTTCCAATTTTTATCCATTTAGAATGATGTTGGACTTAGGTTTCGCATAGATAGTTTTTACAATTTTGAGGTGTGTTACTACTATCCCTAGTTTTTCTAGTGTTTTGAACATGAAAAGGTCCTGTATTTTGTCAAATGCTTACTTTGCTTCAATTGATATAATCTTATGATTCTTATATTTAAGTCTATTGATCTGATGAATTACATTTATCGATTTCCATATGTTGAACCAAACTTGCATCCCTGGAATGAACCACACTTAATCATGTGTGCTATTTTTAAAATATTTTTTGTATGTGATTTACCAGAATTTTATTGACAATTTTTTCATCTATGTTCATCAGGGATATTAGTCTGAAATTTCCTCTTTGATGTGTCTCTGCCTGGTTTTGGTATCAGGATGATACTAGGTTTATAGAATGAGTTTGGAAGGGTTCCCTTCTTTTGTATTTCATTGAATAATTGGAGAAATATTGATATTAATTCTTCTCTGTAGGCCTTGTGGAACTCAACTGTGAATCCATCTGGTCCTGGGCTTTTCTTTGTTAGTAGGTATTTGATGGTGTCTTCTATTTTCTTGCTAGAAATTGATATGTATACATTATGTACGACTTCTTTACTCATTTTGGGTTGATAATATGCCCTTAGAAATTTGTTGGTGTCCTCGAGTTTTTCTATTTTACTGGAGTATAAATTTTCAAAATAGTTTCTAATTGTCTTTTGCATTTCAGTAGTGTCTCTTGTGATATTTCCTTTTTCATCATGAATTTTATTAATCTGAGTTTTCTCTCTCCTTTTCATTAGGGTGGCTAAGGGTTTGTCAATTTTACTTATTTTTTCAAAGAAACAGCTTTTTGTTTTGTGAATTTTTTAAACCACTACTTTTGTTTTAATTTCATTAATTTCCACCCTGATTTTAATTGTTTCCTGCCTTCTCCTACTTTTGGTGTTGGTTTGTTCTTCTTTATCTAGGGATTTGAGATGTAATTTCAGGTCATTTATTTTTTGACTTTTTCTTCTTTGAATGAATGAGCTTAATGCAATGAACTTTCCTCTTAGCAATGCTTTTATAGTGTTCCAGAGATTTTGATACATTGTATTGGAGTTCTGATTGACTTCTATGAATTTTTTTAATTTCCTCCCTGATGTCTTCTGTTATCCATGCATGATTCAGTAGCATATTATTTAGTCTACAGGTGTTGGAGTACCTTTTAGTTTTTATTTTATCATTAATTTCTAATTTTATTCCATATGGTCAGATAGAATGCAGGGTAGTAACTCCACTTTTTTTTTTTATTTTTGTATTTACTAAGACTTGTTTTGTGACATAAAATGTGGTCTATTTTGGATAACGAACTATGTGTTGCTGAGAAAAAAGTGTATTTGTTCACTGATGGATATAATACTCTATATGTCTGTAAAGTCTAAATTATTGATTGTTTTATTGAGTTCTACAGTTTCGTTGTTTAGTTTCTGTTTGGAAGATCTATCCAGTGGTGAGAGAGGTGTATTAAAGTCATCCAGTGTTACTGTGTTGTGGTCTATTTGATTCATGTAGTTTAGAAGGGTTTGTTTGATATACATAGATGCCCCATTGTTTGGGGCAAAGATATTTATCATTGTTAAGCCTTCTTACTGTATAAATCCCTTAAGCAGTATGAAATATCTTTCTGTATCCCATTTCACTAGATTTGCTTTGAAGTCCACTTTATCTGATATGATGATGGAAACTTCTGCTTGTTTGCAAGGCCTGTGTGAGTAGTACGGGTTGTCTATGTGAGTAGTACGGGTTTTCCCACCCTTTCACCCTCAGTCTATGGATGTCTTTTTCTGTGAGAGAGTCTCTTAAAGGCAGAATATTGTTGGGTCTTTTTAATTCCAATCTGTCAGTCTATGACTTTCAATTGATGAGTTTAGGCCATTCACATTCAGGGTTATTATTGAAATATGATTTGTATTCCTGGACATTTGGTTTATTTTTGGTTTTTAACTCCATGTAGTTTCTCCTTTGATTGGCCTCTCCTTTAGTGTAGTTCTTCCCATTGCTGATTTTCATTGTTGTTTTTCATTTTCTCCTCCTGAAATATTTTGCTGAGAATGCTTCATAGTGCAGGTTTTCTCGCTGTAATTTTTTTAACTTTCATTTGTCATGAAAGGTTTTCATTTCATCATCAAATCTTAAGCTTCATTTTGCTGAATATAAGGTTCTTGGTTGGCATCCATTTTCTTTCAGAGCTTGGTAAATGTTGTTTCAGGATCTCCTGGCTTTGAGGGGTCTGGATTGAAAAATCTGCAGAGATCTGAATTGGTCTCCCAGTGTATGTAATCTGATTCCTCTCTCTTATAACCTTTTAGATTCTATCCTTATTCAGTATGCTGTACATTTTCATTATAATGTGTCTTGTTGTTGATCTGTTGTAATTTTGTACATTTGGTTTCATGTAAGCCTCTTGTATTTGATTTTCAAATTCATTCTTCATGTTTGGGAAATTTTGTGATATTATTTTATTGAAGAGATTATACATTCCTTTGGTTTGAATCTCTGTGCTTTACTCTATCCCAATAAATCTTAGATTTGGTCTTTTGATGCTGTACTGCAATTCTTGAATGTTCTGTTCATGGTTTCTTGCCATCTTCACTGTGTGGTCAACTTTATTTTCAAGTTTGGATAATTTGTCTTCATTATCTGTCATTCTGTATTCCACGTGATCTAATCCATTGTTGATGCTTTCTATTGAGTTTTTAAAATTGGGTTTATTGTTTCCTTAATTTCAAAGATTCATGATTTTTTTTGTTTCTAAGAATCTCTCTTTCTTGAAGTAATCTTTGGCTACCTGTATTTGCTCCCTTATCTCTTTGTTGATATGATCAATTGATGCCTATATTTGCTCTCTTAGGTCATTCTTTAAACCACAGGTCATTTTAATTATCTACATTCTGAACTTCTTCTCTGACATTTCACCAACTGTGCTGTCCATGGGTTCTATTATTGTAGTATCTTGGTTTGTTTGGGGCACTTTCTTCTCAAATTTTTTTCATGTTGGATATGTGTCTCCCTTTTTTAGAGTGGCTATGAGGTATTACAGTTTCTACCCTATAATCTCATAGTGTCTGTGCAGATTACCTGTACCTCCTCTTGGTGTTGGGCTTCCAGTCCCTTGCCAGTGTCCCAAGATGGATGCTACCGCAACTAAAGATGATGGTGGCAATAGCATAGGTAAATCAAGGTAGCAGCAGGTACATCCCAAGATGGATGTAACCACTTTCAGAGATGGGGGTAAATCTGGGCTCCCACATGGGTCAGCCAGATGGTCCTGAGGCTGGGCCTAGGCTCCAGCCTGCGTTGGCAAGGTTGGTCTTATGCTTGGGCCTGGAGTGTGTCTACAGGTCAATAGGGTGGTCCTGGGCCTGATCTGGGCCTAGGCTTTTGCAGGGATCCACAGGGGTTTTCCTAGATCTGGGCCTGGACTTCTGCTGGGGACCATGAGGGTAGTCCTAACCCTGGATCTGGGCTCCTGCATGGGTCAGCAAGTTGGCAGGTTGGCCATGAAATAGTAATATTATACTCAGAAAAATTATACTTCTTATTTGAAAATGAAACAAACTTTCCATGATAAGTAGAAAACAAAAGAATTCATAAACACAAAGCCTTCACTACAAAACATACTCAATGATATATTACATGAAGAACAAATATAAAAATAATAACCAGCATAGTAATGCATTACACTAGAAGAATAGTCAATTAAAGGAGAACTAAGCCTGAATTAATCCTCAGAAATAAATCAAAATGGCTGGAAATAACAAAAAAAATCTCTAAAAATATTGAATGTAAATAGTCTAAACTCTTCTATCAAAATTTATAGATTGGCAGATTGGATTTAAAAACAAAACCCAACAACACATCATTTGCAAGAGACACACCTTACAAAGACATCTACAGACTGAAGGTGAAAGAATGGGAAAATATATGCCATGCAAATTGTACCCATAAACAAACAGGGGTAGCCATTCCCATATCAAAAGGGACATCAAGTCAAAATTAATAAGAAGAGACAAAAAGGTCACTTCCTCCTGATTAAGGGAATCATCTGACAACATGCTATAATGATTTTAACCATATATTCTCCAACAATGGTACATCTACATACTAAAATGATTCTTCTCTCAATATAAAGAATCAAATAGACTACAATACAATAGTACTCAGTAAATTCATCCCACCTCTTTAACCACTACATAGGTAATCCAGACATAAACTTAGTAAAGATTCTTTAGATCTATAAACATACTATTAACCAAATAGACCTAACAGGCATTTGTAGAATATTTTATCCATCAAAAACTCAATTCACCTTTTTCTCAGCAATGCATTGACTATGTTCTAAAATTGATCATATTTTAGGTTACAAACCAAATCTTAACCAATATAAAAAATACAGTTAATTGCTTGCATCCAATCAGATACTAATGGAGTAAAATTATAAAATAAAAAACAGAAACTGCTCTAACAGCAGGAGTCAAAATGACATGCTTTTGAATAATATCATTTTGAATAACAAATGGATAGCAATAAATAATCATAGGAGAAAAAGTGTTTGAATTACAAATGGATAGCAACAAATTATCAGAGGATAAAAAATCTTACAAATGAGAAAAAAGATATAACAAAATTTCTGGGACAGTATGAATAGTTTTAAGAGAAATGTTTATATAACTGGGTTCAAATATTTAAACATTTAGAAAGATATTAAATAAATAATCTAACATTACACTTGAAGGCCATATAAAAAAGAAAAAAATGCCCAAATCAGTAGAAGACAGGAAATTATTATAATCAGATGAAATTGAGAATAATCACTGAAATTTAGAATAAAAACAATACAAAGAATCAAAGAAACAAAGACTTGTTTTTTAAAGGATAAAAATATCGATAAACCCATAGTTAAAATAAACAAAATAAAGACAAAAAAGACTCAATCAAATAAAATTAGAGATGAAAAAGGAAATATCCCTATAGATACTACTGAAATCCAGAGGATCATCAGAAACTATTTTGAAAATGTACACTTCAATAAGTTTGAAAATCCTGAAGATACTGACAAACTCCTTGAGATATATGACCTACCAAATTGAACCAAAAGGACAGAGAAAACCTAAATAGATATACAAAAAGTAATGGAATTCAAGCAGCTATCAAAAGGCTTCCAATGAAGAAAGAAAGCTCAGAACAAGATGGATTCTCAGAAGAGTTCTACCAGATTTTTAAAGAAGAAATACTAATCCTTCTCAAATAATTATATGAAATAAAAAAGGATAAAACACTGCCAAATTAATTCTGTAAAGCCAGAAAAACCTTGATACCAAAAAACAGATAAAGACATAGCAAAGAAAGAAAACTTCAGTTCAGTAACCCTGATGAACACAGATGCAAAGACTCTTTAAAAATATTGGCAAACCACATACAAAAACAAATTTAAAAAAATAATGCACCATAGCCAAGTGGGTTTCAGTCCAGGGATGCAAGGTTGGTTCAACACATGCAAATCAATGGACAATAATCATATGATTGTCTCAATACAAATAGAAAAATATTTTGGCATATTTCAGCCAATATGCATCTTTAAAACATTAGAGAAACTAGTTACAGAAGTATCACCTCAACATTTTTTTAAATAAACTTTTTGTTGTAGTTGGACACAATACCTTTATTTTACTTATTTAATTTATGTTGTTCTAAGGATCAAACCCAGCACCTCAAATGTGCTTGGTGAGTGCTCTATTGCTGAACCACAATCCCAATCCCTTACCTTAACATTTTAAAGGTTGTATATGACACGCTGAAGGCCAATGCCATACTGAATGAGAAAAATTGAAAACATTTCCACTAAGAGCATGACAACATTGTTACCAACCAAATCTCACCATTCCTATTCAACATAGTCCTTGAAACTTTAGCCAGAGCAATCATGCAAAATAATGAAATTAAATAAATACAGGGATGGAGGGTGTAGATCATTGGTAGAGTGCTTGCTGAAAATATGTGAGGTACTGGGTTCAATCCTCAGCACCAAATAAAAATAAATACAATAAAAATATGTGTCCATTTATGAAATATAAATAAATAAATAAATAACAATAAAAGGATACAAATCAGAAAAACAGAACTTGAATTATCTCTTTGCTGGTGACATGATCCTATATTTATAAGATAAAAAGAATCCACTTGAAGACTTCTAGAGCTGTTAAACTAACTTAGCAGAGTTTCAGAATATAAGATCAACATATAAATATGTTGATCAACATATATAAGATCAACATATAAATCTACCACTTTCTTATGTTTCAATAATGAAACCGGTGAAATGTAATTAGGAATTCAATGTCATTCACAGTAACCTTTAAAAAATACTTGGAAATTAATCTAACAAAGAATGTGAAGGACCTCTACAATGAAAGCTGTAGAATGCTTAAAAACTAAATTTAAGACCTTAGAAAAAGGAAACACTGTATATACCCACATCAGTGTTTATAGTAGCTCAATTCACTATTGCTAAGCTATGGAGCCAAACTACTTGCCTTTCAACAGATGAATGGATCAAGAAAATGTGATATATATACACAATGGAGTATTACTCAGTGTCAAAGAAGAATGGCTTCATGACATTTACCAGTAATTGGGTGGATATAGAGATTACAGGCAAAATGAAATAAGTCAGCCCCAGAAAACCAAAGGTTGAATGTTTTTGGTAATATATGGAAGTTAACCCACAATAAGGGGGAGGTGAGAATAAAAGCTCAGTGGATTAGAAAAGGGAAATTAAGGGAATGGAGGGAAATAGGAAAAGAAAACACAGTGAGATGAGTCTTACATAAGTTTATTATATTTATATATAAATACAAAACAGTTAATCTCACAAGAACAGGGTCCTACAAAGAATAAGATATGTTCCATGCTTACACAATTATGTCACAAAATAATTATACAGTCTTTTTAAAAAATTATTTATTTTTTAATTGTAGTTGGACACAGTACCTTTATTTTATTTATTTATTTTTATGTGGTGCTGAGGATCGAACCCAAGGCCTCACACATGCCTGGCAAGCACTCTACCACTGAGCCACAACCCCAGCCCTCTACTGTCTTTTATAACTAAAAAATAATAGAAAAGATGAAAAGACCTCTCATGTTCTTGAATAGATAGAATTAATGTTATGAAAATGGCCACACTAGCAAATGCATTATACAGATTCCATACAATCTGTCATGGAAATACCAGTGACATTTCACAGAAGTAGAACAAGGAGTTACAAAATTAACTTAGAAAAATAGGAGACCCAGAATAGGCAAAACTGTCCTTAGCAAAAGAAGCAATACTGGAAGCATCACAATACCGGTCCTCAAATTATACTACAGAGATATAGCAACAAAAACAGTATGATACTGGCATTAAAATAGACATGAATCACAATGGAATAGAATAGAAGACACAGAAATGGATGAACCTATCTGAATATAGTTGTCTGATACTAGACAAAGGTGTCAAAAACATATGTTGAAGAAAAGATAGGCTTTGTAACAAATGGTGGTTGGAAATTATATGTAGAAGAATGAAATTGATACCATCTCTCACCCTATACAAATGTCAACTCAAAGTGGAACAAAGAGATTAGACTGCAAATTCTACAACCACTTGAACAAAATGTAGGCCCAACAAAGTACAAGAAATAGAACAAAAAATTAATAAGTGTGATGGAATCAAATTAAAATCTTATGCACAACAATAGAAACAATTATGAGCATGAAGATAGCTCACAAAATGAGAGAAGATCTGTGCCACCTGCTCTTCAAATAGGACATTAATATCCATAATATATAAACAACTCAAAAATCTTGACACACAAAAAAATAATAACCCAATTAATAAATGGACAAAAGAACTAGACACTTCTTAAAAGAAGAAATGCAAATAGCCAACAAATATATAAATATGTTCAACATCTCTAGTAATTAAGGAAATGAAAATCAAAAATAAATTGAGATTTCATCTCACCCCAGTGAGAATGTCAATTATTAAGAACATAAATAGCAATAAATGTTGGCAAAGATGTTATGGAAAACATACACTTTTGCATTATTGATGGGATTGCAAATTAATGCAACCACCCTGGAAAGTGGTATGGAGATTCCTAAAAAACCTGTATGGATGCATATGACCCAGCTATCCAACTCCTTGATATATATACAAAAGATTTCAAATCAACCCACTATATGAATATAGCAACAACAATATTTATAGCAGCATAATTCATAATAGCCAAGCTTTGTAAACAACCTAGGTGTCCTTCATTAATTAATCTCTGTGTATTACCAAATAAGATTATTTAGTTAAATGCATAAATTTCTAGATATAACCCAAATTCATTAAAAAATAGAATTCTTGAATTGACTGATTAGTAAAAACCATGAATTATAAATTTGAAAATTTCCTATAAAGAAAAGTCCAGACTGAAGCAACTTGTGTGGTAAAGTCTATTGAAAATTTAAAGGGAATTAACAGTAATTCCTCAAAAATTCTTCCCTAAAGTAGAATTAGGTGTCTATACCCCACTTCTTATATGTGTCTACTCTTACTCTTGTTCCAAATTCAGGCAAAGATATCACAAGGAAAAAAAATACAACAGATCCCTATCTCTTTGAATGCAGGTGCAAAAATGCTCCAAAATTACTCCAAAATCAAATCCAGCAATATTTGAAAATTATTCTAACTCATGACTAATTGGAAATTATCCTAGTAATTTAAGTTTGGATTAACAGTTGAAAGTCAATTAATGTAATACATCATAAAGGACAAAAACTATGTGATTTCAATAGACAGAGAAATGCATTTGATGAAATCCAATACTCTTTCATCATAAAATCTCAACAAAATGGTAATAAAAAGAACTTCCTCAACCTGATAAAGTGCATCTATGAAACACCCACAGCTAACAACATACTTAAAAGTAAAAGGCTGAATGCTTTCTCCTCAATATAAAAAGAAAGACGAAGATGTCCACTTTTATCATTATTATTCAACATTGTACTGGATGTTCTAGCCAGAGCAATTAGGCAAAATAAAGAAATGAAAGGCATCCAGACTGGAAAGGAAGAATTTAAACTAGCTCTATTTGCAGATGACATGATCTTGCATATAGATAATACTAAAGAATCCACTATAAACTACTAGAACTAATAAACAAGAATAGCTTTTTAAAAAACTGATTGCTGAAATAAGACTATATACAAACAGCAAAGAATGAAGTTAAACTCCATGTTACCCCACCCATTAAAAACAACTCAAAATGGATTATGGAGCTAAATGTAAGAACTAATATTATAAAATTCTTAGAAGATGGTAGAGAGAAATATTTATGATTCTTTTAGGTAAACATTTCTTATATTTGACACAAAACAGCGGCAAAATTTTAAAAATGAATAAGTTTGATTTAAGCAAAATTAAAAACTTTTGTGCACAATTAATGTTATTAATAATAGAAAAGATAACAAATAGACTGGAAGAAGGTACTTGTAGATTTTATATTTGTTAAGAGTATTAAATCCAGTGTATTAGAAGAACCTCAACAATAAACATAACCAATTAAAGAAGAAAGAAAATATTTTAATAGCTGTTACCCAAAGTAGATGTAAAAATGGCTTGTTTGCCATCAGGGAAATGGAAATCAAAAGCACAACATGTATCACTTCACACCTTCTATAATGGCCATAATGTAGAAGACAGACAAAAATAACTATTGGCAAAGATGTAGAGAAATTTTGTCCATCATATATTGCTGATGGGAATGTTAAATAGCAGATCCACTTTAGAGAAAAATTTGAAAACTCTTTTTTAATCAAACATAGGCTTACTATCTATCAAATCTACGTTTATATATAAGAGGAGAGGAATATACATATGCACAACAACTTTTACATGAATGTTCATAGCAGCAGTATTCATAATAACCCTGAAGTGAAAACAACCTAGATGTCCATAAATTGATGAATGGTTAAACATATCCATGCAGTAGAGTATTAGCCAGTTTTAGGAACTGAATATTTGTGTCTCTCAAAATTTAAAAATAAACTATGTGAATTTTCAGACCCCATGGTGATGGTATTAGGAGGTAGGGTCTTTAGGAGGCAACGAGGTTTATATGAGGTCATGATGGAACCCCATCAAGTAGGTCAGTGTTCTTATAAGATAAAGTGAAGCATGTGCAAGATTGTGGGTTCAAATCCCTAAATGGGAGAAGTGGAGGAGGAAGAGCAGAAAAGGAAAGGAGGAAGCAGAGTGAAGGTAGCAAGAGGGCTCATACAGAATCCAACTCTGATAATAAATTGATCTTGGACTTCTAACCACCAGAACAAAGATAAATAAATGTGCATTAATTAAGTCACCCAAACTATGGTATTTTATTATACCACCATAAACTAGTACAGTTTTGTTATACCAGTGTATACTGGTGTAGCCAATATGTAAAAGCAGTTAGAAATAAAAAAGAAGATGGAAAAATCCCCCATGTTCTTAAACAGGCAAAATTAATATTGTAAAAAAAGTGCTACAAAGATTTAATGCAATCCTCATTAAAATTCCAGTGATATTCTTAATAGAAACACAAAAATAATTCATGAGGTTCATTTGAAGAAATGAGAGGTCTAGAATAGCTAAAACAATCTTTAATGGAAAAAGTGAAGCAAGAATAATCACAACACCAGAGCATAAATTATATTACAGAGCTATAGTATCAAAAACCAATAGAATAGAATAAAATAAACAGAGACAACCTAAATCAATACAGTGATCTCATACTAGAAATAGGCACCAAAAAATCACTGGATGGCCTTTTCAACAAATTGTGCTGGGAAAACTGGAAGTCCATATGGATATAGTAGATGAAATTTGATGCCTATCATTCACCCTGCACAAAACTCAATTGAAAGTGGAACAAAGACCAGGAAGTTAACCAGAAACACTGCACCTACTAGAAGAAGAATTTAGGCCCAACATTCCAACATATCAGCTCAAGAATTGACTTCCTTAAGAAGACTTTTAAAGTGCAAGAAGTAAAATAAAAAAATCAATAAATGGAATTGTATCAAACTAAAAAGCTTCTTCACAGCAAAAGAAACAATCAAGAGCTTGAAGTTAGTGTGTAAAAATGGGAGAAAATCTTTGCAATCTACATGTAAGATAGCATTCATTTCCAAGCTATACAAAGAAATCAAAAAACCTAACAACCGAAAACCAAATAACTCAATCAATCAATGGATAAAAAAACTGAAAAGACACTTCTCAAAAGAAGAAGTATAGGGGCGGGGATTGTGGCTCAGTGGTAGAGTGCTTGCCTAGCATGTGTGAGACACTGGGTTTGATCCTCAGCACCATATAAAAATAAATAAAGGGCCACCAACAACTAATAAAATATCTTTAAAAAAAGAAGAAGTACAAATTATCAACAAATATATAAAAAATGTTCAATTTCTTCAGCAATCAGAGAAATACAAATTAAAAGTACACTGAGATTTCATCTCATTCCAGTCAGAATGACCATTACGAAGAATACACATATTGAATTCCATATGTTAAACCAACCTTGCATCCCTGCAATGAACCCCATTTTGATCATGTTGCACTATCTTTAAATATGTTTTTGTATGTGATTTGCCAGGATTTTATTAAGAATTTTTGCATCTGTGCTCATTAGGCCTGAAATTTTCTTTCCTTGATATTTCTTTGTCTGGTTTTTGTATCAGGGTGATACTAGCTTCATAGAATCATTTTCTATATCATGGAATAATTTGAAGAGTATTGTTGAAAATTCTTCTTTGAAGGTTTTGTAGAACTCAGCTGAGAAGTCATAGGGTCCCATTCTTTTCTTTGTTGGTAAGCTTTTCAAGGCATCTTCAATTTCATTGCTTGAAATTTATCTGTTTAAATTTTCTATACACTCCTGATTTAATTTGGGTAGAACATATGTCTCTAAAATTCCAGTGATATTCTTAATAGAAACACAAAAATAATTTGTCAATGTCTTCATTATTTTCTATTTTAATGGAGTATAGATTTTCAGTGTATTTCTTGATTATCATCTGTATTTCATCTTCATGGTGATATTTCTATTTTAATTGTGAATTTTAGTAATTTGTAATTTCAATCTCTTTCTCTTCTTTAGTCTGGCTAAGAGTTTGTCAATTTTGTCTATTTTTTCAAAGAAGCAACTTTTTGTTCCCTTGACTTCTAAGTTACTTTTTATTGTTTCAGTTTTGTTAATTTAAGCTCTGATTTTAATCATTTCCTCTTTTCTAGTGTTTTTGATGTTGATTTTTCTTCTTTGTATACAACCACAATAATGGGATCCTACTTGGAAAAAGTTATACTTATTCTATGTACATAAAATTGGTCAAAATACACTTTATTGTCATGTATATTAAGAAAGAACAATTTTTTTAAAGGAATATAAGTAACAATAAGTCTTGGTGAGGATGTGGGGAAAAGGGTACACTTATTTATTGCTGGTATGACTGTATATCTATAAAATCCTTCTGGAAAACAATAAAGAAATTCATCAAAAAACTAGGAATGGAACCACAATTTGAACTAGCTATTCCACTATTTGGTACATGACCAAAGGAGTTAAAATCAACATACTATAATTTACAAAAGATGAATACTTCATTCTACTAAACATTTTTTTCTGGAAGTCCTAATGAACTAAATAAAGCAAGAAAAAAAAGCATAATTTATACCAGTTGGAAAGGTAAAAGTTTTTGCTCACATGTGTCACAATTACTAACCAAATCCTAGGAGAACAATGAAAGAGCTACTAGAACTAGAGATGGGTTTAGGTTTAGAAATACAAGTCAATATACAAAAATCAATTGTATTTGTTACAAATCTATACTACTTTAAGATTTCATCTCACTCTAGGCAGCATGGCAATTCTCAAGAATAAAAGCAACAATAAGTGTTGGTGAGGATGTGGGGAAAAAAGCTACACTTATACATTGCTGGTGGGACTGCAAATTGGTACAACTATTATGGAAAGCAGTATGGAGATTCCTTAGAAAACTGGAAATGGAACCATCATTTGACCCAGCTATCTCACTCCTCAATCTATACCCAAAGGACTTAAAATCAGCATACTACAGGGACACAGCCACATCAATGTTTATAGCAGCTCAATTCACAATAGCTAAACTGTGGAACCAATCTAGATGCCCTTCAACAGATGAATGGATAAAGGAAATATGGTATATATACACAATAGAATAGTTACTCAGCATTAAAGAAGAATGAAATGATGGCATTTTCAGGTAAATGGATGGAACTGGAGAATATCATGCCAAGAGAAATAAGCCAAACCCCAAAAAACAAAGGCTGAATATGTTCTTTGGTAAGCAGATGCTAATCCATAATGGTAGAATGAAGGAAATTTGGATTATGCTGAGGGTGGCGAGGGGTGTGGGGATGTAAAGGACAGTGGAATGAGATGGACATTATTACCCTCTATACGTGTATAATTACACTACCAGTGTGACTCTGCACCATGTACAGCCAGAGGAGAGAAAAGTTGTGCTTCATTCATGTACAATGTGTCAAAATGCATTCTACTGTCATGCATAACTAATTAGAACAAATTTAAAATATATAAGAAATAAATAAATAAACAAAAAAGAATAAAAGAAAGAAATCAATTGTATTTTGTTTGGCTAATAATAAAAATTGGAATATAAAATTTAAAACAATACCATTTGCAAACCAAAATAAAACACTTAAGGGATGTTTAGCAACATATGTGGAAAATTATACACAGAAACTACAAAGCATTGTTTATAAAGTTAAGAAAAGCCATAGTAAATGGTGAACTGTATTGCATCTATGACTCAAAAAAATCAATACTGTTATGATATCTATTTTTCCAAAATTGATCTAAATACTCAATATAATCTCAGTCAAAATCTTTGTCTTGTAAGAAATTACAAGCTAATTCCAAAATGTATATGAAAATGCAAGGAAACAAGAATAACCAATGAGGAGTTTTAAATAAAGGAAAAAAATGGAAAGAAGACCATTATTTCAAGACTTATTCTTTACCTAAAGTAACCATAAAAATGTGTTACTGACATACAGATAAGCACACAGATCAATGGACCACAATAGAGATACATCCACACTTATATGGTGAAGTAAGATTTTTTTTTTTTTTTTTGGAAAACAGATTGAATCCAGGGTCATTTAACCACTGTGCTACATCCCCAGTCCTTTTTTAAAATTTTTTTGAGACAGGGTCTCACTGAGTTACTTAGGGTCTATGCTAAGTTGCTAAGGCTGGCTTTGAACTTGTGATCCTCCTGCCTTAGTCTCCTGATCTGCTAGGATTACAGGTATGCAGCACTGTGCTAGGCACATGCTCATTTACTTTTTATTTGCAGTAACAAGAAATAACAATGGAGAGAAAAAATAACTTTTAAACCAAAGATACTGTGAAAATTGAATGTCCTTATGTAAAAAGGAATCTCAAACCTTACTTTACACCATATATAAAACTTATATTTAAATGAATCATATTCCTTAACATAAGAGATAAAAGTATAAAGTTTGTAGAAGACAACATAGGAGAGAACCTTTCTAAACTTGGGTTAAGTATAAAAATAAATAAATAAATAGGAGAAAATAATGAGGCACAAAAGAAAACAAGATAAACTTGGACTTCATCCAAATTAAGAACTTTTGTTCTTCAAATAACACTGTTAAAAATTAAATTAAAAATCAAGCCCAGAGTGGGAAATAATTAAAATAACTATAATTGAAAAAGTATTAACATATAGAATCTATGTGCACATTCACAATTCCAATAGCAAGAAGAAAAAAAATAAGAACAAAATAGAGAACAGGTTGTGACATACACATCAGCAAAGAATATATCATGAATGGTCAAGGAGAGTAGAAAATACGTAAAACATAATTTTCATTAGAATAGTTAATTTAAAACCACAATAAGTTACCATTATAAAGGCAATAGAAAGTAAAAAATGTAAAAGACCATTAAAACCAAATGACTGCAGGGTTGTAGCACGGGGAAATTTCATATATTGCTGGTGAGAAAGCTAAATGATACAGTTACCTTAGAAAATATTCTGACAGTTTCTTAAAAACTAGGAATAAATTTACCACGTGACCTAGCAATTCTTCTCCTAAATATTCACTTAAAAAAATATGAAGATACTTCCACACAAAGATATAAAATGCCATAAAATGGTCATAGCTATATTATTCACAGTAGTCCTAAACTGGAAATAAGCCAAATATCTATCAACTGGAGAATGGACAAACTGCAGTGCATCTATGCGATAGAATGCCACTCAGCAATAAAAAAAAAAGAACTACTAATACTAATAATGAACTACTAATAATGTAACAACATGAATGAATTTCAAAAACATTATGCAAAATGAAAGACTCTAGACTCAAAAGGATATAAATTGTGTGATTCCACTTATGAGACATTCTGGAAAAATCATAGCTGTATAGAGAGAAACCAGCTAAGTTGTTACTAGGAGATGTGGGGGCCTTAACAGTAAATGAATAAGAGTAAACTTTTAGGGTTAATGACTATATTATATAGGTAAGCTTTGGTGGTGTTGATATGACTGCATATGTTAGTCAAAATTAATAGAACTATATTCTTAAAAAGGATGATAGTTTTATATGTGTAAATCATACTTCGATAACAAAAATATATAAAATCCAAAATAAGGATATTTATAATAGATATAATTTTAAAAGAATTTTAAAAGTAAACTCAAATGTAGATTTATGAAATTGAATTGGATTTATAAAGCACATAAGGCTTTTTAATTTATAATATAATATTATTTATAATCATTTGATGAAAAAGTTTAAAATCTTGAATAAATGGTCAAGATTGAACAATATAAGATCTGGTTAAATAAACTATGGCAAATTTACATACCAAAATACTATTTAATCAATAAAAATAATAATGCATAAAACAATTTTGTGACATGATCTCACTAATATAAAATGGATATATATATATATATATATATATATATATACTGGTAGTATTGCTAATAGCAATGGTCATCTCAGGGTATATTTGACTTTTGCTTCATCTTTGTGATTTTTTTTGTTCGTTTCTAAGTTTTCTGGATGTTGACATTGTGTAATTTTTGTAAATCATAAAGGCTATTGAAATAATTTGGTGATATCAGAAAATAAATGCATGCTAAATGCCTAACAAAATTATGTCAAAAGAACACATGAGATAACTTTAGGGATTTCTTGCTGGCAAACATTGGGCAATTTTATCATGAAAAAGAACAGTAATAACAGCATAAATAACCATTTAATTTTCACAGAAATATGAGTTAATATTGCTACTCTTTAAAAAGTTGGATAAAGTAAAGGAAGGCAATTTGTTAAACATGTATATATGGTGGTAGGATATACTTCTTTACAAAAGATAGTCTATGAATAAATATTGAGGGAATAGTAATAAATCCCAATTCTGCCTTAACTCTGTGATTAATTCAACCATTTGTTATCATTAACAGATTCTAATAGATATTACTAATTATCACTAATAGAAACTATCACATATAGCATCTATTATAATAGAAGCTTTTTTCTCTTTTATGTATTTATTAGTACATTATAGTTACATATAAAATGGGGTTCATTCTGACAGAGTCAAATTTGTTTTTAATATAATTTGCTCCATTTTAGTCTCTGATACTTTCCCTTTCCCTTTCCTCCTCCTTCCCTCTGTTCCCTTCCTCTACTCAACTGGTGTTACTCCTTTATGTAGTTTTTTGAATTGGTATTTTAAAGTTTTACATAAAGGTAAAATTTACTGTGGTATATTCATATTCANAAAATATATATATATATATATATCATGCTTAGATCATTTTCTCATTTTCATTCTACCATTCCTCCATTTTTCTAACACTCCTCCCTCCGTTTCAAGACTCTTCCTCTACTCCACTGATGTCCCCTCAATTTTTGTGGAATATGCCCCCCTTTTCCCTCTTATTTTGGTCTAGCTTCAGCATATGAGAGAAAACATTTGACCTTTGACTTTGTAAGTCTGGCTTAGTCCACTTATTATGATAGTTTCTAGTTCTACTCATTTATCTGTAAATGTCATAATTTCATTCTTCTTTATGGCTGAGTAAAACTGCATTGTGTATGTATACCACATTTTCTTTAACCATTCATCTGTTGACAAGCGCCTGGATTGATTCCATAACTGGGCTATTGTGAATTGTGCTGCTATAAACATTGATGTGGTTGTATACATATAGTATTTTAATTTTATAACCCTTGGATATATAGTAAAAAGTGGGATAGCAAGATCATATAATGATTCCATTCTTAGAATTTTTTAAGAATCTCCATACTTTTTTCCAAAGTGGTTGTACTAATTTTCAGTGATCAACTGATAAATTTAGTATTATAAGTAGAGGGACTTCCTAATATTATGTCTTTCTGGTTGTAATTAAATTCTAAATACAAAAAATACCAGTGAAGTATACTTGCCAAGCATGATTAACTAGCATATAGTCATAAAGGGATAATCAGAATAAATAATCAGTAGAATCAGTGACATTTTGCCAGACAACTAGTTGATCTCGACTTCGTAGATAATATAAGCTAATTTAAAATGAGTGGGGGAAGGGAGGGGAAGAACAGAAGTTCAGTAGATTAGACAAAGGGAAATAAAAGGAAGGGAGGGAGATAGGAAAAGGAAAGACAGTGGAATGATTCTGACATGACTTTCCTTTGTACATATATGAATACATCACATTGAATCTCACCATCATGTACAACCACAAGACTAGGATTCTAATTATAATAAGATATACTCCATGTTTGTATAAATATGTCAAAATTTACTCTACTATAATGTGTAAATAAAAAGAAAAACAAATTTAAAAATGAGTGAGTGAAACAGAAGAATTGTCCTAGATTAAAATGACTAAAAAGACATAAGCAAATGTATTTAAGAACTTCAATTATGTCGAAGGTTAAACATATTGTATTTGGGAGATAATTGTGGAATTATGAATATGGACTGTATATTAGATGATATTATTGAATTAATTATAATTGTCATAGATGTGATGGTGATCTTGTGGTTATATAATGAACATCAAGGAAAATTATTTCTTTTTTTTTTTGAGAGAGAGAGATAGATTTTTAATATTTATTTTTCGGTTTTCGGTGGACACAACATCTTTATTTTATTTTTATGTGGTGCTGAGGATCGAACCCAGTGCCCCAAGCATGCCAGGCGAGTGTGTTACGGCTTGAGCCACATCCCCAGCCCAAGGAAAATTATTTCTAAGTGGTATATGTAGGATTATTTTGGTATAATAAGTTGTGATGTTTGAAATTAACTTTTAAATGGTCTAGCAAAAGCTAAACATAGATCCTGCTGTGCCTGCCAGGGCACCCACCAGCAGCCACATCCCACCCATGCTGGGGACCATGGCCACCAACTTGTGGCCCTGTTCGTGGATGAGCAGGAAGCAGCAGCCTAATCTGTGCTGTTGTTAAGACCAATAATAATGCAGATAAGACAGATGAAGAAGAGAAAGAAGACAGAGCTGCCCAGTCTTTACTCAACAAGCTTATCCAAAGCAAACTTGTGGATAACACTAAACAAGTGGAAGTCCTGCAAAGGAATCTGAACTTCGTGGCTCTACTCAGTGAAGTCTTTTGAAGAGCTTCACCTAAAACCACAGCTTCTCCAAGGAGTCTATGCCATGGGTTTCAACTGTCCATCTAAAATCCAAGAGAATTCATTGCCTTTGATGTTTCCTGAACCCCCACAGAACTTAATTGTCCAGCCTCAGTCTGGTACTGGTAAAAGAGCCAAATAGAACCTTCAAAGAGATACCCCCAAATTTTTGTGCCTCTCCCCCATGTATGAGCTCACCCTTCAAACAGGAAAAGTAATTAACAAATGGACAAAATTTATCCTGAACTGAAGCTAACTTATGCTGTTTGTGGCAATAAATTTGAAAGAGATCCCAAGATCTGTGAGAAGATTGTCATTGGTACCCCAAGGACCATCCTGGACTGGGGCTCCAAATTGACACAAAAAGAATCAAGATATTTGTTCTGGATGAGGCTGACATGATGATAGCCACTCAGGGCCACCAAGATCAGAGCATCCATATCCAGAGGATGCTGCCCAAGAACTATCAGATGTTGCTTTTCTCTGCCACCTTTGAAGTCTCTATGTTGAAATTTGCTCAGAAAGTAGTTATGAGCAACATTATCAAACTAAAGTGTGAGCAGGAGATTTTGGACATCATCAAGCAGTACTATGACCTGTGCAGTAACAGAGATGAGAAGTTCTAGACCTTGTGCAGCCTGTATGGGGCCATCACCATCGCTCAAGCCATGATCTTCTGCCATATCTGTAAAATAGCTAGTTGATTGGCAGCAGAGTTCTCAAAAGAAGGCCCCCAAGTGGCCCTGTTGAGTGGAGAAATAATGGTGGAGCAGAGAACTGCTGTTATTGAGTGCTTCTGAGAGGGTAAAGAGAAGGTTCTGGTGACCCCCAAGGTGTAAGCTTGTGGTATCAATGTTGACCAAGTGCCTGTTGTTATCAACTTCAATTTTCCTCTGGACAAGGATGGGAACCCAGACAACACTACCTACTTGTACTGGGTCGGGTGCACTGGTCACTTTGGCATGAGGGGACTGACTGTGAACATATCAAGCACAGCATAAACATCCTGAATAGAATCCAGGAGCATTTTAATAAGAGATAGAAAGATTAGACATGGATGATTTGGACGAGATTGAGAAAATAGCCAGCTGAGAAGCTCTACCAGCCCTTGGCACTGCCCTGCATGGGTGACAACTACTTTCACAGCAGAGGCCTCAACCATCACT
Organism: Marmota marmota marmota; assembly: GCF_001458135.2. Lineage (NCBI taxonomy): Eukaryota > Metazoa > Chordata > Mammalia > Rodentia > Sciuridae > Marmota > Marmota marmota. Next base: position 5,100,563 of record NW_026000294.1, on the reverse strand, counting down.
ACAAAGATGTAGACATGAGGAAAAAACTACCTACATCACTTTACATTAGGTTTGGACTTGACAAAAATTTTTGTCAATGATAAGGGATGGTAGAAATTTTTTGCACCACTGTAGAAGATTAGGTGTGAATACACAGAAATTTACCTTTTGGAAATTCTGTCAGTTTTTTAGCCAGCACTTCTCTCATCATTACCCTAATCTAGACATTGTGGCTAATTACTTACCAGGATCCCCTGCTGAAATTTCTGCCTGTTCTCTGGCTTGGAGAGTGGAGGGCAGCCTCCAATCCCTGTAGAAATGACAGAATAGAAGTGAAGAGGGAATACAGAGGGAGAGGACACCCACAGTAAATAGGTGTTACACCTGTGATGTCTGGAGGCCACCATGAGGAAGCAGAGGAGACCTGTGACCTGCTGCTTTGGACTGAGTTGGTATGGAATAGCTCATCTGCATATTGCCAGCCCCTCTGTCCTAATGTCCACAATAGGAAGGTATTTGCTGTGATGGACAAAAATGCCAGGCTCTGGGCCTTTCTATGCAGGCTTGTGTCTCAGGACCATCATTGGCTCTTTTCACCAGGTTTGATGTGGGTGTAGTATGCATTGGATTATTGGTGGATCCTTTGCTTGTGCTTGGGCAAGTCCTATGGAGAAGTCCCCGCAAAATTGCCACAAAATTTGGTTTCACTGGCACTTACAGCATATTTTTTGTGTTGTTTTTCTTAATCCTCAGTCCAAGCAAATAAAAAGTGGCCTGGGATTTGGATTCTCAGTGAAAATTGTGGGTTCAACTTTCTAATGGCCACCTTCAAGGCAGCTTCAGTGATAGTCACAAATTCTTTCTTTGCCTCAAGGTCCCAGAAGTTTTGTCAGATCTGGGGAAAGATTACAGATATTTGGCATCTTAATTGTAAAGAGGTTCTGAACATCTGTGTTCACAGTGCTTGGAATATACAAACAGGTTCAACTGAGGGACTAGATGGATTACAACTATTCATCTGTCCAAGGCATGAGTAATTGCCAAGACCAAACTTCCTCACACCTGGCCAAGGCTCTTGGGACCCAGAGTGACAGAACAAAGATGATCTCAGTTGCAAGAGCAATCTGAGACCCCCAACCAAAAGGAGTCTTCTTCAGCTCTTTGGCCTTGATATAGAATGCACTTTATCTAGGACCTAGAAGAGGAGTTTTATTTATTATTATTATTATTATTATTATTATTATTATTATTGTTATTTTTATCATTATGGTTCTGGGGATCAAACCCTAGGCAAGTGCTCTACCACTGAGCCTTGCTAGAAGTCCTTTATGTGATTAGAACTATTCTAATCCCAGATCTTCTTTGAGTTGTCTCTGTTTTAAGGCTGTCACCTAGAAAGGGAGGTTGCCTAATATCAGCCTCCTGGTACTTTCCTTAATCTGACATGGTAGAGAGACTGACAGACTACCAATTCTGATACATTCGCCAGTGGGTTCTTGATGGTGTAATTTTCTGTATGCTCCTGGTCAACATTGACCCATAGTAGGAGTCTCGTGAGAAGAAAAGAAATGCTATAGTATCCTGGAGATCTGTGGACCAACTTTGAAATAATTCAAAAAAGGACAATAATTAAAGAAATAAATAGAGTCCTTACTAGTCTGTAGGCCAACTCCACTCCTCACAACAGGTATGACTCATCTATTATTGCAGCCATAAGTCTGAGAAGGAAAGGGAAGTGGTGTGCAGCTGACTCTTCAATAGTAGGAGTAAATAGGTTTCTGGTGGAAGTGTAGATCAACAGTTCTTAATCTGAGGTATTAGATCTCTGAAAATTCACTGGATATGTTTCATAGAGTCTATGAAATATATGCATTAGTTTGAATTTAAATGCATTTTCTTGGGGAGACTCCCAAAGGATTATGCATCTTTTAAAAAACCAAGACACCTTCTATTGTTGATGGTTCTGGAACATCACCCCAGTATCACTGTGGGTCATATCCCTTCACAGTCCATTTTCATTCCTGCCAGTTCCTGTATCCAGGGCTCAGTGGTGCACAACTGCTTCTGTGACCTTGTACAGTCTGGAAACCTCAGTGATGTAAAAATGTATTTAACTTAGTTAATCTTGGTCCCCTGGGATTTTTTACTGATTTTATTTATGGAAAGATAAACTGTGCCCTAAAAGAGAGAAACTCAGGAAAAGAAAATTTTGGTGTGGTAGAAAATTCTGGATTCTCATTATCTATAAACAGTGAATTTTCTTAGGATTTTTTGTGCCATCCATTGACTGTATGCATAAGAACAAATCACTTGTTGATGTATTCTTTATTGATGTTAACTAAACTTAATTATATATATTTAACTTTCTTTTCTTCTCAAAAGAAAGTTAAATATATATACCCAATATATAGAGAAGGGTATGGAGAAAGTGAGAGGATAAGTAAACAAGTAAAAGAAAGAAAGAATGAGGGTACAAAGTAATTAAAATGCTATCAATTAATGAATATAAGAATTTGGGTGAAGAGATGTTCAGTGTATGACTACTTTTCTACATATTTCAAACTTTTTTCAGAATAAAAATTATGAAAACAATCATTTGACACTTTACATGAAAAAATATTAAAGCTATTCTGTTAACCAGAGTTTATCTGTGTGTCCCTACAAATTATATGGAGTAGGGATGGCTGCTTAAATACAGCCCTTGCTGACAGCAAAGAGGCATTCAATGACAACTTATACCATTTTACAAAATGAAGATGCAGATACATTGGAAATATTATGTATATTCTTTAATTATAAAAATTAAGCCTGTCACAGTGGTATATACCTTCAATCCCAGGTACTCACGAGGCTATGGTAAGAAGACTACAAGTTTGAGGTCAGCCTCTGCAACTTATCAAGATCCTGTATCAAAATAAAAAACAGATAAAATAAAATTATAAGGGCTGGTGATATAGCTCACTGAGGAAGACTGTCCCTGAGTTTAATCCTAGTATTATAAAAATACAAGTTAGGGGCTGGGGTTGTGGCTCAGTGGTAGAATGCTTGCCTAGCATGTGTGAGGCACTCGATTTGATTCACAGCACCACATGTAAGCAAATAATAAAGACCCATCAATAAATAATAAAAATATTTTTAAAATAAAATAAATAAAAATAGAAGTTAATGTGTTTCACTGTGACATTTCTATATATTCTTACATATTGTGCTTATATGTATCCACCCTCCTTACTACACTTACTTAATGTGATATTTGGCTTAACATGATATCCTCCAGTTCTATCCATCTTCCTGCAAATGATGTGGTTTCATTCTTCTTTATATTACTCTATTTTTATATCTGCCACATGTTATTTTTCCATTAATCTGATGATGAGCACACAGGCTGAATTCACCTTGGATATTGCAAATAGCACTGCAGTAATCATGTGTATGTAAGTATATCTTTTGAGTTTTTGACAGCAGAATATTAGAGTTAGCCTTCAGTCCATTTTCCTCCAGTCTTGACAACAGTGTGCTATCAGCAAGAATATAGGAGTGAAATATGCTGAGGTCCCTAATAGGTACAGTGTCCAAAACAGTTGTGTTATTACTGTCTGCTGTTGCTATGGGGAAAATGTACAAGAGGGGAACTTCTGCCCCGTCAGACATGCCTACCTGGGGCTGAGTCATTGGCTGAGCACTTTAATTTCCCATATTCTTCAAGTTGAAGTGTTTGCAAGGTTTGAGTGAGAATAGGTCATGGCATAATTTCTTTTAACTGGGCTATGGGTGTATTTCAGCAATAAAGCCCCCACCCAACATGCTTAAGGTGCCAGGCTTGATCCCCAGATCCACTCAGAAGGAAGAAAATAAATAGTAATACCCATAACATCAAAACAGATCATATATAAAAATACAGTAGCAATTAAAAATAAAAACAACCACAACACTAATAACAATAGAAAAGAGAAAATACAGAAAAAAGTAAAAGTTAAAAAGTAATAAAAAAGGGTAAAATGGGGGAATAGAAGCAAAAAAATCCTATTAAGATACAAATCAAAAATTAAAATAAGATAGTAATGAAAAATACCAAAATAAAAATAATAAATGACAGAATGAATCGAGGAAAAGGAAAAAGCAAAACAAAGAATCAAAAAAAAAATGAGTCAAAAATTCCTCCTAGCTGAGTTTTTGGATTGGAAACAATCTGTGTACCTGGTAATGTGGTTATTGTCTGGGCTGCAGCAAAACCTCCTCACCACCTGAGCTGCAGCATTATGTGGGCTCTGCCAGGAGCCTGTATATTCAGCCCCACAGAATACAGCAGGTGTGCACCAGGGACATGGAAAATGTTCAAGTTGAGACATATACACAGGATGTCTCTGGACATGGGAGGGAAGCAGTCAAACCAGCAAGTTCTGTACTAGATTTGATGCAGCTTTGGGGACCTGAGAATTTTCCCCCATTGGTCTCAGAATTCTCAGACCTGGTTCCCCCTCAACACCATGTGTAACTTGACTGAAACTCTGTTTCAGCTTCCACTCCTCAGATGTTCAAACCACTAGGCAGACATATGTGTGTCACTCATCCAGCCAGGACTGTCTTGCATGGTTGTCTCCCTCCAAATCAATATTGTGCCACAGGTCCACAGGGACTCTGAATTGTGGTTGCTGTATGTTTAGTTTATTTCCTAAGAAAGGGCCCTGTTAAGATGGATTCTAAGTAGTATTCTGAGGTGTTGTTGACCTATGTATTGAATTTTTTCTCTAAAGTTAGCTTGCTGCCCAGAAAGAGTCACTCTCAGGCCAAATTCCTCCAAAAGGATTTAAAGTTTGTTTGAACCATAGATTTCTTGGGCAGTTAAGACTGCTGCTCCGTAATTATTATTGGGTTGATTGCATTTTCCAGCTTACCATATTCTTGTGAGGTCTGTTTTTCCTTCTCTCACCAGGGAGCCACGCCATTAGAACAAACTTTTTCTCTTTGATGTCTTTCCTATTCTCTCTGCTGTTTAGATTCTCTGTCACTACTTTATTGATTATCTGAGTATTCCCTCACTTTCTCTCTTTGGCATATAATTTATCCTCTGTTTCTGACTTTTCTCACTTGCAGAACCACACAAAGGGTAATCCTATTCCTCCATCTTTCTTCTTTCTCACTATACTTAATAGCATAGTTGAAACTGGATCACAGTCTCCTAACTTCCAGTTCCACGTGCTTTTGTGTTATAAAGACAGAACTGAGAAGAAGTGAAAATCAAGGACCATTATCCCAAAAGACATGAAGAGGGGTAAAATAGCCTTGTTTAAAAAATGCAGAATAAGAGAACTTGAAGATTCTTTCCTCAAAGCTATTTTGAAAGAGAACATTTTGAGGCATATAAAAGAAAGTGCTATATTACACAGAAAATAGCAATTGAACACAATTGTTACCCTAATAGGTAGTATAAAGTGGAAATTGAAATAAAATTCAAAAAAGCTTAGGTAGTCATAGAAGACAAATTAAAAATAGACTGCTATTAAGGGAAGCTACTAAGGGAATGTGATATGGTGCAAGCAGCAGTATACCACAGATTCCCAAGATCTAGGCATGAGTTCTGGACCAGCCACTGAGCCAAATAGAAATCTCAGGTAAAATTATTTCTCTTATCTGAATCTCAATTTTCTGTCAAAAACAAAGATTAAACTAGACCAGTATTTCTCAAAGCATACTATTTAGAATATGAGTTTCCACGAAATCCTCTACAAAAGGGTAATTTCATACCCAAATGATGCTTTGCTCTTAGAAATTTATAATGCACATTCTGCTATTGTGCATTATAAATTACTAAGAACAAGGGAGTAGAACCACCATTTGACCCAATTATCTCACTCCTCAGTTTATACCCAAAGGACTTAAATGATGCAAACTACAATGATGCATCCACATCAATATTTATAACAGCTCAATTCACAATAGCTAAACTATGGAACCAACCCAGATGTCCTTCAATAGATAGATAAACAAATGTGGTATATATACACAATGGAATATTACTCAGCCCTAAAGAAGAACTAAATTATGGCATTTGCTAGTAAATGGATGGAACTAGAAAATATCACATTAAGTGAAATAAGCCATTCTCCAAAATCCAAAGACCAAATGTTTTCTCTGATATGCAGATGTTAATTCACAATAAAGGGGGTTATGGAAGAATAGAAGTACTTTGGATTAGACAAAGGGGAATAGGAATAGGAAAGGTAGAATGAATTCGACAATATTACCCTATGTAAGTCTACAACATGTACAACCAGAAGAATGAGAAATTATACTCCATATTGTATAATATGACAAAATACATTCTACTGTCTGCATAACTAATTAGAACAAATTTTAAAAATTAAAAAAAGAAATTTATAGTGCACATTATGCTACTAAGGGCTCTTACAAGATCTACTGTATACCATAATTTTAATCTTTTTGTCCACTTTTTTTCAGTTTTGATTTTAGGAGTTCCTGGGGATTGAAACCAAAGCCTTATGAATGTTAATTACCTGCTTGACAACTGAGATACACACCAATATATTTCAAACATATAATCATGTAATCCTTGTGTCTTAGAATACTTGATGCCGTCATGTAGGTTCACTGCAACCTCCTTTTAGATAACTATACTCTTCCTTTGAGGACCTTGAAAATGGTTAAGCCAGGCCTCACATGCAATTCATAGCAAAATGTGCTTTTGATGTTAAATGGGAAACAAAAATATGTGTTGAAGGAGATGATATACACACATACATATACATATATGTATGCATACATATACATGTGGTCATGTACACACACAAAAACAAATATGTATGCATATGCATACACATAACATTTTACCTTCAAAATTCACTCTCGGAAAAGTTGGCCTGAATGGAATTAATGTTGTAAGCACTTATGCCTCTGAGTTCAGCCAACATGAGATACCATCAGAAAATTAGATATAAAGCAGTGAGGAAAGGATTCTTATGCCCAGGGATTCTCTATGGTAATTTTCCTTTAATTTCTGGACTGAAAAACACTGCTCCTTTCAAGGTGGCCAAATTTTTAGAAGTGTCTCTTCTACCAGACTCTAGCAACTCCTCTCCTTCCCTTGTCCTCCCCTAGGAGTGATAATAGCTTAAAGGACACTATCTTGGAATATTGTTTTATGCCTTGCTGTTCCCCTACATATACCTCCTTTGAAAATAATCCATTTGTAATGAATCTGATACAAATTATTCTATTTTAAGTGTACCATTTGATTTTTGTTGAGAACCTTAACTAACCCACTATTTTCAGTAGGTCAACTTTGAGATTAATATGGAGTGTCCAGTTGGAGATAAACAGTAGTAGGAAATTCCATGAATGGATTTGAAACTCAGGAGAAACTAGAGTTAGAAATTTGAAATTCTTTAGTTATGTGAGGAAGGTGAAGCTGATGCAGTTAAAATAATTGTCTATCAAGAGAGCTGAGTAAAATTAGGACTTAAAACATAAAAGAATTGTAAGGAAGGAATATCTCCTTCTGGAAAGTCAAATTATTAAGCAGAAACATAAGGCTGTGTATATTAGCAAGGATTGAGACAAAAAGGTAGATAATGACTTTATAGGATATTTTATAAACACCATCTCTACCTATTGAAAACACCTTTTCTAGTGACTTGAGTTTAGAGGTCCTCTAAATTCTAGTGATATTTAGAACTTCCCGGATACACACTGCCAACTGGGATCTCTTTAACACCCTATTTACCTCTGAGTCCATAACGCTTCTGCCATCTTCCTGATTTACACATTCTACCTCTAGATGATCACACAACTCATTAAGATAAAATCAAATCAATTTTTCTGCTTCAGGAGAAAAATATATTTTAACATTTTGTGTTTATATTATTGACCAATTGTTGAGATCTAGATTGTTCTATTGCCTCAGCCACACACAAAAAAATGTTTCAATGTAGTTGTCACTGCAAAAGGAATTTACAAGAACTATCTCAGTTTTCAGTATTGCTATAAAGGAAAAAGTATCCTAACCTATAGGAACTAAGTATAAGTTTCCAAAAATGATGAAGCATAAAATCATAAAAGGTCCCTGAATCAATAACCAGGAAATTTGGATTCTAGATGTGGAAAGGAATCAAACTTCAGAGTGACCTTTGGCCTTAGTTTTATCATCTACAACATGAGAAAATTGGAGTAGATTGATATATTTTTTTTTAAATGTATTCCTTGGGGCCCTGAAGAGCTACTTCACAAGGCACTTAAATAGGAAAAGGAAATTGAAAAGGTGGCCTCTGAGCCTATCCCCTCACTCTTTCAGAGCACTTTTTTCCTCTTGTTTATCTTTCATTCTGTGTATGATTTTTAATGAACAAAGCCCTCACTGCATATCAAGTAGCCTTCAGAAACAGCCTTGATGATCTTTCAGATCTCTTCTAGCGTTGACAGCCTAGACTTCTAAATGTGAGGATGTAGCTATCTAGAACGTCATACCTAAACAAGACTTGTTTGTGAGAACCTCATTGCTCCCAGGTATAGTCACCATTCGGGCAGAAGAAGGCCATGACTGACTAAACCCAGCCTCCTGATTCTGGCGCTGCCTTGTTCTGATTTAATCCTTGATCTTAAGTTTTGTGGTGACAAAAGGAGACTGTGGTGTAATAAAGCCAAGGCTTTTATTACAATGTGCTTTTTGTCCCCCTCCCACTGTGCATTATTCAGGGCTACGTGGGAGAGAGGGTTGCTATTTAGGTAAGATGGGCCAAGTTCCAAAATTGGAAAGCAAACAAACTTGAAATGTTTCTCTCACCAAATCATACTCTTTAATCTCTCTTCTTCCATTTTTATTTATTCTTCTGTTAATTTTGTGGTTGGAACAAGTCTAAATATAAATGAAATCTCCCCCAGCTGGTCACCTTCTCCAGCCAGATCCCGAAGTACAGGAACCATGTTGCGGTCACCATTTGCTTTACATCTGGAATCTTAAACAAGGGCTTCCTCTTACCTTATGCCTCCTGATAATATTCCTGATGCTGGACCGGGTAGGTACTGAACTACATAAGGCAAGGGAGAATCATTCCCCTCTATTTTAGTATGAAAGTAGTACAAAAAATAATAAGACACCACAGAAGACATGAATTGATTAGCAGGGATGTAGTTTCTAAGTCAGGCCAGAGAGAAACAATGAAGGTGAATTCTTAGAAATTAGATTCCAACTGAATCCACAGGACTATTAGTTAGAAAGGGGAAAAAAGAAATTCAGGTCTCCAGCTGCTTACAGAAGCCAGAAAAGAGGCAGTAAATATGATTAACAGAGGATTCAAGGAGTCCTTCCTTTGTCAGAGTTGCTTCCTCTTCTCACTACTTCTGCATACATCTTACCCTTATTCATTTCTGAGGGGCTCAAGAATGAAGGAATGGGGCTTTAGAATGGCATTCCCTTGGCTGCTGTAACATCAATTTTCAAGTTTGTTCAGAGAACAAGACTATTAGACATGGTATCAGAAATCATTCTAGTTTATTTCAATAATAACTTACTTGAGTACCTACTGAGTGTCATAGTATGTGCCTGACCAAGAAGTTTTCAGCCTAATGGCAAAAGAGTAAATAAACATCAAAAATCAACACAAAGCAGTAAATTGAGTGATAGTGGTTGGAGCAGCATGTCACAAAAGCATAACGTAGAGGCCCTTTACTGAAATGCACATAGATTCATAGAACCTCAGAGTTGAAAAGAAATAGAGAACATGACGTCCAATACCTTCTCTATAGAGATGGAAAAGTAAGATCCTGAATACTGATGAGACTTCTTCAAAGTCATAGAGCCAGCTAATGGCAGAGCTGGACTTCTGGTTTAGAGAATCAGAGTCATTTAGCTCTCTGCCATTTTGTCATTTACTTCAGGATGGTACTTTCTTGTAATAAATTATCCCAGGACTCTGTTCTGGAAAAACAACTAAAAGAAACTGATGAAGGGTTTGTGCAGTGTAGAAGACATGCCTCTTGATCTGGATATTAGAATAGATATGTTTCTGTATGTCCTTTCTCTTTTTATGATAGCTTGCACATCAACAAGTCTCATACAGAAATCATCCATTATCTTATACTATAGTATAGTAGTACCATGGATCCTAGAGTTATCATTAAAGAAGCAGTGGAATTCTAACTGAGAAAAAATCTCTTGGGTTCTCTCTCTCTCTCTCTCTCTCTCTCTCTCTCTCTCTCTC